>NW_027150945.1:382657-628450 GCF_018691715.1 Phytophthora cinnamomi
CACGAGGCACTTGGTCTGCTGAGCGGCAGTGGTAGCAGCGAGACTCAACCGAGCGTTCAGCAACCAGTTCACGCCGCCTGAGGACGTGAGGAGAGATGGCGACGGCCGCCGCAGCAACAATCAATCGTTCGCCAGTGACGCCAGCTTCCACACGACGATTGAGCCTCCGTAATGGACAGAAGAAGGTCGGCATCGGGGAGTCTCTGGCATCTAGTCGACCGACTCCGATGAACAGACTGCGGGACACTGTGCTCACTAGCATCAGTGTGAACGACACCTCCGTCAGCGACACGATGCTAACTGCGCGTTCCACTGACACAGCAGCAGGAGAGGCCACGCATGAGCTCGGCCCATTGATGTACCACATTCAGCCCAGCAACGTGCTTTCGTTCAAGGTGAAACCCGCACCACGTTTCTGGGGAGGCACTTCCCTGTTCGTGGTGAACTCGAGCCAAAGGACTGCCTCTCCTTTAAGGTGCGCACGTCGAATCAATCGGGTTACGTCGTCAAGCCGAATAGAGGTCTGGTGTCGACGACAAATGCGCAGGAAGTTTTGTATCACTGTGCGCTCCACGCGACGAAGACAATTTTGATCCAGCCAAGCGTGAAGCGAAAGATGGCTTTATGATAGAGGTTGCCAACATTTCACGCGACAAGTACGACGACTTGATGAAGCTGGACGAGCGGAAGCGCACTCGCGAAATCAGTTCCTTATGGTCGCTCATGCCTCGCAGCGACCGTCAGTCAACGAAGCTCTCAGTTGAATTCAAAATGGGGAGCGACTCTGGCAGCGTCACCCGCGCGCGCTCTGCCAGTGGAATTTCAAATTCTCACAGCACGGATAGTGCTGCTGCCAACAGGCCTCCCGCCACCCGTAAAGTCTCCAACGCAAAGCTTGAAGTCAGTCATCCAGGCCATGGGAAGCTTTCCACGTCCTCCTCAACGGACGAGTCGCCTGAGAGTACATCGGAGGACAAGCCTGGATCCCTGTACCATTATTCGGATTCGGACGAGTCGGCGTTCACAATTGCTCCTACCCCGTGCCCACTGAAGTCGGCGACGACAGTGACAGCGACGCTGGTCGTGTAGCCTACGGTTCAGCCTCCAACGCCCGGCAAGATTCCGCGGTGATTGTTGTCTCGGCCGACAGGATGGACACTGTCGACTTCTCCAACCCCAAGCTGTCCTTCTTTATTTAGTGGTTGCGCTGAGCAGCACGCCCCACGCGAGTCATGTACATGCAGAAGCCTTTTGCGCTACTGCTTCTCGTGACCCCGTCGGCACACTTCATCACACAGACGATGATAAAAGACAACATCCACGAGTAGACTTTCAAAATGTATATTCGTGAAGTTATGAAGCGATCGAAAGCGCGCGGCGTTGATGAATAACTCAGCCCCGCGTGATCTACCATCTAGTCTGTCTACTCGGCAGTCACGATGGCCTCCAAATTCTCGAGGACCTTCACGGTAGAAGACGTACCGAGCATGTTGATGATGCTGGGTGGGATGTAGCCCGCCAGGTCGGCGTGTGCGAGGAGGGTCACGACGTAGAGACCGTGCCGTCGGCCTCCTTGAACTCCTCGATGATGTAGCCGGAGATGTAGTTGTTGGCGCGCACGTAGCCGTCAAGGGGCGCGACGCTGCCCACGTCGATGGAGCGCGTGGCGATGACCACGCGGCCGTCCTCGAGCGTCGTGCCGTAGGTGACGACCACGAACTCGCGGCCGTAGATGGGGAACTGGCCCTTGCTGGTGATCTGGCGGAAGGCCAAGTGGTTGGCCTCGCCGATGTCGCGCAGCGTCGACGCCCTCCATCATCTCGTCCAGCTCCAGCGTGCGGTTCGGGTCCAGCAGCACCTGCTCAATGACGCGCTTGTCGGCGTCCACGCGGCCGGCGGCACGGAACGGGCACCAGTCGCAGTTCTCGACGGCGCCGCGCCAGATCTTGACGTCCTCCGAGTCCTCCACAACCTCCCAGGTCGTGACCTTGTCGGCACCCGTGTGGCGGTCCAGCAGGATCTGGATGTTCTCCTTGCCGTAGGCCTCGAAGTCCACGTCGTCGGGCGTGGCGAATGCGGGCTCCGCTGGCTTGTCCTGCTCCTCCTCCGTCGCCGGCGTCTCTCCGTACCCGAACAGGTAGTTCATACTTAAAGGTGCTGCTGCTGCGAAGGAAGGCGGGCGCGCTGAAGTCTTTGCTGCTCCGGCGGAGGGGGTTTCTCTACTGACTCGGCCGCTTTGTGACTGACTTGGGCTATTTTCTACTACAGGGTACAGAGCGAAGCGGCATGGATTCATCACTCGTTTCTGCGCGCAGTAGTTGAGAAACGCCGACCTGCATATAGCGTAATTGCCGCACTCTGAGTGCAGTGTATGTAGGTATTGGTTGTAGTTTAAAAGCCTGTATTACCTGGTAAAACTACAACATAAAATCGATTTGAGTTGCTGTGAAGATAGCGGGTGTCGAATCCCACATGTCACTGGAGTGAGGTGATGACGCCAGCATATCGGTATAAGCGGGATACCATATGCTGCGCAGCGCTTAGACATGTTGAGGACTTGACATTGAAATCTGTTAGACATGGTCATTGAAGGGTATTTGATGACGTAGGATGTACCAGAAGAGCGGCACTTTTAGTCGACTCAGCTGTTACACTTTTCGTTTACTAGCAGCTGCAGGAAGGTCGTTGGGTTTTGCAGCGCTGGAAGTTGCTGCTGCTGGAACTTCCAGCGCGCTGCAAAGGGCAACGATCTTCCTGCAACCGCCAGTAATTCCAGTGGAAGTTGCTGCGCCCCGGTGGTCATTGCACACGCGCGGCTCGCCGTGTTATGCTCTGTGACAGCTCGCGCTGAGCTGGCGTGGTGTCGGCTCTCCTCCACCGCAGTTCAGCAAGAGGAGGTGATGGCCATGGTCATGGCAGTAAGGTCGAATTGATGCAAGCTGCAGAGTGCGATGTGCTGGTCATGGGCCGTGACTTCTGGCAGAGCCGAGTGAGCCCAGGCTCATCGCGGTGGGGAGATCTCAGGTGCAGGTGTACCGCAGGATCGCCGGTACCGGCTCCGAAAGAGGCAAGCGCAAAGTAACATGCGTCACATATATCACGAGCTGTAACTCGCGAGCGCGTGCTGGTGCCAAACATAGGTTTATTTTAGTCGTGATGCTGGCGTTTTGAGCAGCAACAGCAACGGCGCTGTGCCGGTGTCGTTGTAAGGATTTACTCGTCGCACTTTACAGGCAAAATCCTCAGTTGGCATTTTCTGAAGTGAGATATGATATCATGACGTGACTCGCTCGGCTCGCGCCGCGCTCAGTCGCTGAAGCTCATTACTGCGCGCTAGCGGCTGCAGCCTCAACGCTGCCTGCGCACAAGTAATATTTGCGTGGTGCCAGGAAACCACCAGCAAAATACATAGCGTGCCGCGCCGCGCGTGCAGACCAAACGCGAACTGAACACTGGCGTAAACTAGTTCTGAGCGCTCTGAACACTACGCGAACAGCAACCAGCAGCGAGATGCTCGGTGCAGGCTGCACATCGGCGTAGCCTACAGATCGCCTCGTTCGAATCCTTCCCACGCACGGCAGAGCCCCCAAAGCGCGATAGCTGCAATGCAGCGAGACTCTCGTCGAGAGTATCCGGCGGGCGAGCGAGCGAGCGAGCTTACCCAGGCTTCTTGCTGCATATACATGTACTTGTACAGGAGCGTCACGACCGCTCGACCTGGTCGTGTTCCCTCGTGGAGGCTGGCGAGATGCAGTGCATTTTACACTGTATCCCGCGCTTTAACGACTTGAGTCGCTCAACGGTGACCGTTCGATACGAACATGTCAATAGATTACATAATAAATAGCCAAGTTTTCGGACTTTCCATGCAAGAGTCATTATTGCGCCCGTCATTACTCGCTAGGATGGATACACAGCTGGGATGCTTCCACATCGCGTAGGGAACAACAACACGTGCAAATGGACTCGCCAGCTGGAGCACTCACTTGTCCATTTGCCTCCAAGTGGAGTAGGCGCCAATACCTGGTGTGTTCAGCGCCTTGCAACCGTTGCCGCCACCAGCCCAGCGCCTTTCGACCATCGGTTTGCGAGCTCGTCTGGTTTCTCTACCTACACCAAATGAGGAAGTCCATTACGCTCCCGATCGCGCCGCCCATCAAGCTGCGCCGCCGCAAGTCGCTGCAGGAGCAGCAAATGAGCCGCTCGTTCTCCTTCACCAAGCGCCGCGTGGAGCGGCAGCCGTCGCGCCTCACCCTGACGCAGACCATGGAGCAGACGCTGTTGGACAACGTGCACGTCGAGTTCGTTAAGGCCGTCGTGCCCGGCCAGAACAAGCTCTCGAGCCCGCGCTACGTCATGCGCATCAGCAACACGGCGCTGGACCAGACGTGGGAGATGGCAAGGACGTTCAAGGAGTTCTACGAGCTCAAGGAGGCCATCGCGAGCGTGCTGGACTACGGCCACTTCTGCCCATCGAACTGTCCGTGGCTGTACATGTACGCGGCGCACCACTTCCCACGCCGCCGCATCTTCCGGTCGCGCAGCCCCAGCGTGATCTCCGGCCGGCTGACCGAGCTGCAGACGTACTTCTCGACTCTGCTGCGCATGGCCAAGCAGAACCGCAACCTGGATTGCCCCGTGTCGTCCACCAAGTTGCCGCAGCTCATTTACGATTTCCTCTTCGAGGGCATGGTCTTCGATCGCTCCGACTTCACGCGATTGAGCGAACGCCTATCGGTTGTCGGCCGTGATAGCAGCTTCCTGGACAACGACCCGACACAAGATCCGGAGGAGTGCTTCATCTGTCGCAAGGCGCTTGTCGGCGACGACACCGTGTCGATTGTGCCGGCCGCACCAAGCAGCAAGAAGGGTCCTTCAGGTGTCAACGAAAAGGTCGACAAGCGTGTGATGGCCGGTCTTACAACGCTGGAATGCAGCCATTGCTTCCACGACGAGTGCATCCTCGCCAAGCTAAACGAGTCGCTGCACTGCCCGCTCTGCGTAGCGCAGGCAAAGCACTCTCAGTCCCGCACCGCCGCTGCCTAGTCAGTCGAAGAAAATGTGCAGTATAGCCCTTGTAACGCAAGTTGGTGGATGTTCATAAATCAAATGGGGCGACGTGGTTGCCGCGCGATCACTACACGTAGAAAATCCGCGGTTGAACCGCCTTCATAAGTCGCCTGGCTCTTCTTGCGCTCTCGTCTACAGCAAAAACTCACAAATAGACGGCATCCGTGACTCCTCAACCTGGAGAAAGTCGAATGTGCACTTTGCACAGATGTAGCCATCTCACCAATGAATGGCTACATACTACGTGCACCACATAAATCACAACACAAACTCCACAATAATGGAGCGCGGCAGCATGCGCAGCCAGGAGGTTCGTCTCGCCTTCCTCCTCCTCTCGGGGCGTTAGATCTACGCTCCCACCCTGTCCAGCTCACTGACATGATGTCTATGTCTGCCACCGCTTTATGTCGCAGGTGACGGACGCCCAGGGCCGTCGGCGCTTCCACGGAGCCTTCACAGGCGGCTTCTCCGCTGGCTACTACAACTCCGTGGGCAGCAAGGAAGGATGGACGCCGCGCACGTTCTCGTCGTCCCGCGGCAACCGCATGGCGCAGGTCCAGCAGCGCGCCGAGGACTTCATGGACGAGGAGGACGACCCACTGCTGGGCAAGCGACTGGAGACCACGGAGCGCTATGATACGCTGCAGACCGGAGCCAAGAGAAGATTGCAGCAGCAGCAACTGGCCGACCGAACTGGGGCTGCAGCAGGAGCAGGAGCTATTCCAGGGTTCGCGTTGCCTGATGACTGGGTCTTGCCAGTCAATGATTCGGTTGGGGCGAAGCTGCTGAAGCAGATGGGCTGGAAGGAAGGCCACGGCATCGGCCAGCATGTCCGCAGACGCAAGTACGTAGAGGAAGAGAAGGACGGGAAGGAGACGCCGACATATCTGGAAAGCAAGGAGAGACCAGTAGAAGAAGACGATAGGGAAGGATGCACGAGATGGTGCTGAAGAGGAGGTGTATGTGCCGCCGCGAAAGCTTTTCGACGTTCAAAAGGCGTTCCCTAAGCCGAAGTTGGACCGATATGGTGCGGGTTTTGATCCGTATACGAATGCACCCGAGTTTTCGAGGTATAAGCAGCAGCTGGAGGAGAAGCAGAAAGCGAAGGAGAGTTCGCACCGTCAGGTGGTGTTCTTTTCCGACGCTTTGAAAGCTACCAACGACAGCAACCGTGCGACGACCGGATACGGACTGAGTACTTCGAAGGAAGATGAAGACGTGGATGTCTATGGAACGGTATCTATGGCCGAGTTTGATCGGGTGATCGCTCCTCTAGGAACTAAGAAGGACTTAAAGCGACTGGATTCCTCTGCACAAGAATCTCGTCGACATGAGAAGGCGACCGCAAGCAGAACTTTGTGTTCGGATGGGCGGCCTGTTCTTCCTGGGTTCGAGCTGGCGATCTCTAAAGACAAACCACCAAAGGCAGTAAACTTGCGCCTCGCTGTGCCTACAGGGTTTAAGGCGTATCACCGTTTTGAGGACGACGAGGGCCAGGATAGCGCTGTGACAGCTTTGTATCGTAAGCATAATTTTTCAGTTGCCGCGGTCAGCAATGGCGAAACGGTGGTCACAGCGAAGCAACGAAGCGCTTTATTCGAGGACCACGACCCAGTTGGACGTGGCCAGGTCAGTCAACGTGATGCCGATGACGGGGCGACACCTTCAGGTAGTGGAGAGACTTCAACCGGCAGTGTATTCGATTTACTGGGTGAGGAGCAAAGAGCCAAGCTTTTCAGTGCTGCCGCACAAGCAAAACAAGGACTGCCTCCGTCTGGATTGACTAATCTTGAGGAAGAATCACCAGCACCTCGAGCTCGGGAGCCACTAGTTCGCGGCAGCGGTGGTGAACAATTTCGCGCCACCATTTCAGCTTCCATCGCAAAACGATTCGTTTCCTCGACATCTGCAGCTGATGATGACAAAAGCGTGCTTGTTGCTGCCCATGAGCCTCGTGCCAAGGTCTCTCGCCGTTCACAAAGTTTATGGATTCCCAAGTCGCTGCTTTGCAAGCGTTTTCACGTAAAATGCGAAGGACCAACAGGATCAAGCGGAAAAGGCGAAGACGACGACAAAAAGCGAAACTTGTTCGACGAGGAGCTTGTTCCGCATTTGATGGAATTTGCTGCTGACCGAGCTGCGCGTCGACAACCTGTTGACCAGGCAGATACGGCTCACAAGCGTGGCCAGGACGATCAAAGCGAGAGCACTCAAGGATCGGAGCTCCCCCCATTGCCTGCAATTAAGCAAACCTCAGCTAGTTTGCTCAAATCGATCTTCGAGCCTTCGGATGAATCCGATGTGAGTGACGACGACAGCGAAGACGAAAGCGACGGTGAGGTCAATGTTGGAGAACGACAAGAGGAGCGCTTTCAGTCGAATCGATCAGATTATGTGACACCTTCTGTGAAGTCACAGTCGGAAAAGCAGTCAGCGAAAGAAGCTCTTGGGCACGGTCGACGGTCAGCTCTGTCAGCTAACTCGGCCGAGTCGAGTTCATCGGACGATGATGAAGGTGTTGCTTCATCATTCGCTGCAATTTCGAGGAATGAAAGTGTAAAGCGCTCGCACAGTATCGATGGCGCTGACGAACAACATGCACAGGAAGAGAAGCGGAGGCACAAGAAACACAAAAAGCATCATCGTAGTAAGCACCGCTCGTCGCGCGAGGACAAGGAGAAGAAGAAAAAGAAAGACAAGAAAGACCGCAAAGAACGGAAGTCGCACAAACACCGCTCGTCAAGACACGCAAGACGCAGTCGAAGTCGGAGCAACAGTCGCGGCAACAGTGCTGATCGCCACCGAAGCAGCAGCAATCGACACCGCTGATCGCGGCGTGTGCTGGACCATTATTTCGCGTGGCAGGAGGTGTCATTGCCACCGACACGAATTGTGCCGCAGTTCCTGAGCACTTCAACATTCGTCTCTCTCCTTCAACACCTTACATTAACATGTAAAGTCGAGTGGTCTAGAGTCTATGTAAACAGAATCCATTGAAGCTCAATGCAATGCAAAAACTAGTCAATACACGACAGAGGGATCCGACTGCGCTGGTCCCTCTACCGAGTCAAGCACCGTTGCTTGGCACTCGAAGCGCACGCGTCTCCCTGTCCTATGCGGAGGTTGCCCCGGTCGAAGCAGCCGCCATTAAATTAGTCGAAAGTAACCTTGGAGCCCTTGAAGTTCTGGATGGACGTCGACTGACGCTTGGGCGGGCCGTCACCACGGCCGCCACGTCCGCCACGGCCACCACCGCGACCACCGAAGCCACGGCCGCCACCGCGGCCTCCACCACGGCCACCGAAGCCACGGCCGCCGCCACGACCACCATCGAAGCCGCCACGGCCACCACGTCCACCGCGGCCTCCGCCACGGCCGCCACCACGTCCGCCGAAGTTACCGTTGTTCTCACGGCTCTTGGCGTAGTTGACACGGATGGCGCGGTTGTTCAGGTACTCGCCGGCAAGCTTCACGGCCTCGTCCACAGCCTCGGTCGAGGCAAAGTCAACGTGGCCGAAGCCACGGAACTCGCCCGTCTCACGGTCGGTAGCCAGACGGCAGCTCAAGATCTCACCACACTCGCCGAAGAACTCGCGCACGGTGTTCTCGTCCACATCCCAGGCGAGGTTGCCGATGAAGATGCTGGTGCAGCCCTCCGGCTTCTCGTCGAACATGTTCTTCTTCTCAGCCGTGCGGATCTTCATCCAGCGGCCGCCGAAGTCCTGGCCGTCCATGGCAAGAGCAGCCTCAGCAGCCTCAGCGGTGGCGAACGTCACGAAAGCAGTGCCGGACGAGCGACCGTTCTGCATGGGGATGCGAGCGGCAGTCACCTCACCGCAACCGGCGAAGTGCTCCTTGACCTCGTCCTCCGTGGCGGACCACGGCAGCCCGGCAATGAAGACCTCCAGAGCCTTCTGCGGGTTGGCCACAGCGGCGGCCTCGCCGTCCTCCTGCTTCTGCACCTTGTTGGACTTCTCGCCGGCGTCCGAGTTCTTGCGCTTCTTGGACACGATGGTGGTCTCCTCCTCGTCCGAAGACGAATCCGAGTCGCTCGACGAGGACGACTCCTCCTTCTTGGCGGCGACCTTCTTGGCAGCGGGCTTCTTAGCCTCCTCGTCGTCCGACGAGTCCGAGTCGGACGAGGAGCTGTCGCTCTCCTCCTTCTTGGCAGCAACCTTCTTGACCGGGGCAGCCTTCTTGGGCTTCTCCTCCTCGTCCGAGGACGAGTCCGACGAGTCCGAGCTCTCCTCCTTCTTGACAGCCTCCTTCTTCACGGGGCGGCCTTCTTGGCTGCTCCTCCTCGTCCGAGGACGAGTCCGAAGACGAGTCCGAGCTCTCCTCCTTCTTAGCGGCGGGCTTCTTGGTGGGCGTGGCCTTCTTCTTGGGGGCCTCCTCCTCGTCCGAGGACGAGTCCGAGCTCGAGTCCGAGCTCTCCTCCTTCTTGGCGACGGGCTTCTTGGCCGCCACCTTCTTGGGGGCCTCCTCCTCGTCCGAGCTCGAGTCGGACGACGAGCTGTCGCTGTCCACGGGCTTCTTGGGGGCGGCCTTGCTGCCCTTCTTGGCAACCACCACCGTCTTCTGCGGCGCCTCGTCGCTGCTCGAGTCCGACGAGCTGCTGCTGCTGGACGCAGGCTTCACGGGGGCTTTCACCTTCTTGGCCATCGTGCGTGCAATAGAGAAGTAGAGGGGTCGGGAGCTGCTGGGGCGCCGAGCGATTGCCAAATGACAAGCGAAGAGCTCCGGTGGCTGGGAGCGCTTTGATACCTTCAACCGTCAGCGCAGGTTTGGTTGGCGTAGGCGCAGCTAGACCTAAAACGCGTGGACCACCCAGAAAAGGTAGACCAATTTGTCCCGTATTGGACTATAATGGTCTCGGGCAATTCCCGTACGTTCAGTATCGTATGGTACGGAAATAGTACTTTCTGTATTACTAATTCACACGTTACTAACGCGAAGCCTGTGAAACATTATATCACTGATACTCTAAACAACAGATTCATAATACTAGAACCGGAGTTTAATCGACTACGCAAGTAGGCCAATGATCAGATCTCGGCTCACGTGTCCTTATGGAGTGCGAGGCCGTTAGTGTAACTTGTGCGGCAACAAACTCTGAGCCAAGCCCGATATCAATATCTCACATTGAAACATTATCACTCGATTTTCCTATAGCCCTCGCTTTTCCCAATGATCAAGCGTGCAGGTTTTGTGACCGCTCACGCGTCTGTCCTTTCCCCACAGCGATAGCGGCGCATGCGTGCATTTACCTCGACAATAAAACTCGATTCAAGCAAACTATGATTGCTTTCCGTGCACCAATTGTAATCTTTAATATCGATTCCAATCGAATATCAGTATAAGCATCAGTGAAGGCCAAATACTATACTACCGAACTCCTCGTAGTTTACGGTTTTGGCGGGGTCATAGACGTGTGTACACCACACGAAATGTGTGGTGCACCTGAAGCCAGTTTGTCGAGGTTTTATTTTCCGCGGAAAGGGGGGGGGCGAGGTTTTATGTATCAGTTGGGTGGATTCGCACACAAGAACCACACAGTCTTTCTTTCGAAATCCGCGCGCTAAATCCAAGCACTACTGTAACCTAAGGCGCAGCATGGTGGCAAGTGGCGGCGACGAGAACTCTGCGGCGGACGCTGTGGCTGCCCAGGTGGTGGTGGTGGACGACGCGACCAAGGTGGAGCACGAGCCGGCGGTCGGAGAGAAGCGGCGCGAGCGAGAGGAGGACGTGGACCCGCTGGTCGCTGGCGTCGACACCGTCGTGCCCGACGCCGTGGCGGACGACGCGCCGGGCTCGCAGGACTCGCAGGCCACGCAGGAGGAGGACATCCACGACGTCATGGCCAAGATGAAGGAGGCGGCGGGCGCCGACGTGGCCTTCGACGCGGCGGCGGCCGCTGCGGCCGTGGTGCCGCCGCCCCCCGAGGCGCTGAAGACCGACTCGGCCACGCCTGTGCAGGACGCAGTGGCTGCTGCCGCTGCTGCGGGCATCGGTGCCGACCCGAACGCCGTGGCCAACGTCAAGTACGACAGCAAGCGCATGGCGCGCGTGTCGTTCAACTCGTGGTTCGACTTCGACTCGTACTTCGAAATGTACATGCAGGAGACGTTCCAGCCCTTCCGCATGCGCTCGTCCTGCAGCGTCGAGGCCTACCGCCGCAACCAGCAGAAGGTCATGCTCAACAACAAGAGCTCGCGAGGGCGCCGCGCCGAGTTCCCCGACGAAGCCATCCACCACCACCGGATATACATGTGCACGCACGCCATGAAGGCGCGCTGCCGCGGCGCCAACACGCGCCCCGGACAGAAGTACCGCGGCATCGGCTGCATGGCCAAGATCAATGTCAAGATCACCCCGGCCGATAACCCGTCCAAGTATATGGTGATTGTTACGGACCAGGTATGCTCGTCGGAGCTTCTGAAGGTCCCGTAATTGCGATCTTGGTATTGACGGTGTTGCTGTTTGTGCTGCAGGTTGTGTCGCACAACCACCCGGTGAGCCGCGAGATCTATGAGGCGTACCCGGACGTGCTGCTCAAGATGATGCGGCGCAGTCAGCTGTCCCAGTCGATGCTGGGCCACCCGCCGCCGCCCAAGTTCGAGACGCCCCAGCAGACGCAGAAGTACGAGCGCGCTATGAACACGTTCCAGTCCGTGGCCGAGACCATGGCCCGGTTGAGCGACGAGGACTACGAGGCGCAGCTCGGTCAGCTGCAGCGGCTCTACACGCCTACCACGGAGCAGGACCAAACGGTCTGAGTGTAGAGCCAAGAGCTGGCGGTGGAGAGGGCGGCTATATACCAATACGCAACGAGAAGAGGCTGCCGGCGGAGGGCTCGATTCCGCCCTCGCCGTGTAGCCACGTTCATGTCCAGCATTCCCATACACGCTGATGCATTGTGGTCCATTTTTACCCGCGTCTTCCCCCACCAATATTTGCCTTCATACGTTTGCCGGAACAGTAGCAACGTTAGTGTAATTTTTCGTCTAGTATTCGTGTGGGACACACCAGTGCTTGTGTCTTGGGGGGAACAGAGAACAACAGACCCCATCTGCGCGTGTGCATCGCATCGCAGGCTCGTAACTCGTCACTAGCTACGCGGCGGAGCAGCGATGGCGAGCAGCGGCGTGGACGTGGCGCTCGCGCCCAACTCGAGCGTGATCCTGGAGCCGGCGGACTCGCTGGCCTTCCACCTGCAGCCGCAGACGGCGCCCCAGGCCGTGCTGACGATCCGCAACGTGGCGGACGACCGGCAGATCGCCTTCAAGGTCAAGACGACGCGGCCGCTGCGCTACCTGGTGCGGCCCAACCAGGGCCTGCTGGGGCCCAACGGCTCGGCCTCCATCATGGTGATCCTGCAGCAGAAGGACTGCGACGAGCTGCTGCGCCTGGACCCGGCGGAGCGGCAGCTGGCCAACGACAAGTTCCTGGTGCAGAGCATCTACGTGGACGACAGCTTCTACGAGCTGGTGAAGACCAAGTCCACCAAGGAGATGGCGGACGAGCTCACCAACATGTGGGCGCGCACGGACAAGCGCGCGCTATCCAACAAGAAGCTGCGCTGCCGCTTCGTGCAGGACGGCGAGGAGGCGGCGGGCCGCCCGGCCTCCCCGCCCAGCCCGCAGCGCGTGGCGTCGACCAACGCGTCGCCCGCCAAGACCGCGGCCGCGTCGGACGCGAGGTTCCAGACTAGACTCAGCGACGAGGTGCGGGAGGAGGTGGCCACGCCCGCGCAACTGTCCTCGGCGCTGCTGCAGGACGACAAGCCGCAGGCGCCCAAGGTGGCGGAGAACAGGGAAGGGAACAAGGAGACCGTGCAGGAGGTCGCGGCGCTCCGCAAGAAATACGACGAGGTAAGGGGCAGGAGCTCGGTGGCTGTGGTGATGTTGAAGGGGTGGTTAATTTGTTGTTGGGTGGTTTGTAGTTGGTGGCGTTCACAGTGCAACTTACGGCGCAGCGTGACGTGTTGATGAGTGACCTGGACAAGACCCGGCAGCTGCTGCAGAAGGCTAGCACCGACGCGCAGCGCGTTAAGAAGCTCTCGGAGGAAACCTCGACTTTGCGCCATCGGAAAAACGCTGGCGGCAATGGGGCATCTAGCAACGAAGACTCGCAGGCGATCACGGGCAAGGGCCCGAAGGAGCAGGGGGTACGTCAGCCGTCTGAATGTGGACCATTTTGTGTGAGAATGTACTGACGTAACTTCTTTTGCTGCTGTTGCTTCAGGCATTTGGACCCATGCATCTGCTGATTTGCGCGATCATTTTCTTTTTAGTTGGACGCTATTACTAGGCGACGTGCTGTACCGTGTGTGCTGGAATTAGGCTGAGACAGAAGGTGTTGCAACTCAAGTGCGTGGTGATCGTGGGGCAACAGTACGCTTGGCGGAGGAGTGAAAGCATTAGAGCTTTCTGTCGACCTGCATGGAAACGCCGACGCGTGCTTGCGCATGTGCAAGTAGGCTCGCAGTTGAGGGAACTTGGTTTGCTGAAGGTAGAAGATCATGAAGCACGATTAGTAGTAGACCGAATGACCGAATGAGTACAGGAAACCAGGGGAAATGAATGAATATGGCATCCACACTGTCTCGGACACGTCGGAGCAACAAATGCTGACAAGGGTGCGGGTTGAGGCGCAGCATAGCAGGGTGACTTCGGCGGTGCATTGATAAAAAGCATGGACCACGAAATCGTTCACGTGAAACTCCCTTGTATGATCAACTCTAACGGGTTGACATCGGAAATGTTGCTGTAGTCTGAAGCAGAGTTATTCGCTAAGCTTAGTTGAGGATCGCAGTGACGCTCATTTTGCGCTTTCCCTCCATATCCAACGGCGCGCATGCCTTGCGCTTGGCACTACGCGTACGACAGCTTTCCGCGGCGCTGTCTCCACCATCGCTGCTTACTCCAGACGCACGCAAAGCAGCATCTTTCATAGAAAGCATAGCCATCGCTGCGGCATCGCTATCCGACTGGGTGCCAGCAGGAGGAACACGCAACGGTAACGGGGGGAGAATGGCCTTTTCTTCTTGGGGACGGCCACCAAAGCGAAGTGGCGGTACTTCTGCATCATCGTCGGGGAAGGTTGTGTCGTCAACGTTTTCCTCGTACTCTCCATCACCGTCATATGCGCTCTCGATTTTCCTGAGCTCCCTCACATCGTCCCGAAGCGCGTTTACCCGCACTAGCGTTACTGAATCTTCCGATCTTGGAGAGGCTTCGTCCACCGTGCTTCTATACCTGCGTCCATCGTGACGGCGGCCATTTGCGCCGGGAGGGGTGTGGCTCGGGGAATTGCTTGACGAATTGTTGTTGCTTGTAGACGCGTCCTTGCCACTAGCGCCACCACTTGCGGGTCCTGAACTGCCAGGTGCCTCTCCTGAAGGTGAGGACGACGAGCTACCTCCGCCATCACTGCGTCGAGAAGAGGACTTTTGCGCATCGTGCTGCTCAATGCTAGATCCCGTAGCTTGCATAAAGATATGCTCCAGACGGTCAATCATCTGCAACAGCGGTTCGTACGTCGCAAAAGGCTGCTTCATCAGAATCGTGTGCATGAACTTGTTACGCGTCGCATATCCCGTCCACTTGTCGTGCTTTTTCAAAATCTGCAGTACGCCGCATCACAAGAAAGCGTGAGACTGTCGCTTCAGCCACATCATGCATGCGGAAATGCTGTCAGGGGACGAACCGCCTGACTCGACGAGTAGTCAATTGGGTAAAAAATCCGACCTTGGAAATGCCGCAAAAGTTCATGACGGCAAAGTTCTCCAGCAGCAGCAGCTCCTTATACAGCGCCACGCAGCTCTTCATCAGCGCCGTCTTGGCCTCAGCCGACTCGGGGTTCGTCTGAAGGACCCACCACGAGGGATAACAAAAGGACGATAGCGCGTAAGACCTCCACACAAAAATGATTATCGTACAACAATTGCGTCCGTCCATCAACTGCACCGTCCACTCCGTACCTTGAGCTCCTGGAAGCTGGCGTCGATGGCCGCCACCTGACTCGTGTGCTTGGCCTGCTCCTTGATGAAGAAGTCGGCGATCTTCTTGATCTCCATGCGCAGCGTGCGGAAGAAGTTCATTTCGTCCTGCGACTGACCTGCTCCACCAATCGAAAAAATGCAACACCACAGCGACAATTAGTCGCACGAACCACCCAATAGAACAATAGACGGGGCCAGCCACGCACGGATGCTGTCGTTGTCCTCCTTGGCGGAGGGTTTGATCTTGATCTTGACGAGCTTGTCGCCCTGCAGCTTCTCCTCCTTCTTGATCTGCGCGCAGTCCTTGATGATCTTCTTGAGCAGCTTGTAGTCGGCCCAATAGGGCTCCCACGCACTGGGCGACATCTGCGTCGACTGCTGCAGCACCTTGCCGAACTTCATCGTGTCTCTGCGTCGTCCTGTGCCCTCGGTCTGAAGGAAAAGCAACTGATAATAACCAACCAGTCAGCGGCTCGTTGGCCAGACTCCTCTGCTGCAGTGCAGAGCGCAGCGGAGCGGGGCACCTGGCGGCGAGATTCGATGCAGAAACGAGGAGAAAACACCTGCTCGAATCTTTTCGCCCGCGTGGCCACCACCGACGCGGCGAATCTCGAGAGACTCAGCAAAGCATTGCGCTCTCGGTCCCTCGCCCGCCCGCTGCGCTGCGCTATGGCATCTTGGTCATACAGTGCATGTACATGTACCTGCGAGCGCCGCAAAGCTGTTATGTATGGCTGCGCGCGCGTGGCAGGCAGTTATTGAGCGAATGTATCGGTGCAGCAAAGCCGCCGTGGTCGACGACACCTATCCCGCGGCGCGATTTAGAAAAAACGGCACTAGGTCATGGACCTGCTGAATTGCATGACGGTGATCGGTATGTCGCAAGAAAGGATCAGCTGTATTTTGGGTGGCAAAGCGGCGGCACAGACGCACTGCCGTCTGGCATGTTCAAGTCGCAAATCTAGGACCGCGTCGAGTTTGGCGGTGCGACAGCAACAGCCAGTTCCGCACGCGATATCGACGTGCAACGCGTGCTTACCCGACGCGGGCGCTAACTTGAGCGTCCCGCAGTCACCTCCGGTGCATTTCTGCATTTGCTGTAGACTGCGGCTTGGATCTGACTCATCCCTTGGAGGGAAGTGCGGCCGTCGTCCCAACGTTATGCGCACCTGCTGTTTCTAATACCCTTTCGGAACGAGTGACTAATATTTATCCAATCATCAACGAGCACTGATTTATGTTATTAGATCACTGAAATAAGTCTTGTCGCGGTAAGAAAACTTTTACTTTACTCGACTAAGCCTGGGGAAGAAGTTGCTGCTGATGAAGGTTTTAAAGTAGAATAGCGGATAATTTGCCTTCATCCAGGGTACCGCTGATTAACACAGTATTGACATAACTAAATATCAGTACAAGTGTTTACCCGAAGATGGACCATTTCTAATCCCCCTCTAATCGCTTAGTGCCAGCACTCTAAGCGGGGCAAAGGTGTGCAAGACGCCTTTTCTTTTCGCGCCGGTAAGCTTGTCCGATTGGAGATCCTGGGTCGCGGACGCACGGCGTCCAGCCGTTCGGTTTGGCCATCGCCGCCTGCGAGCGGAGTCGCGCGATGCATAGTGTCCTCATCGCAAGCAAGCAGGTCCTGCCACATACTGTACAGTAGTAACACCGGGCGTGGCACCTCCGGCAAGTGCAGGTGCACTGCACGTATCGCAGCGCACCTTCTGCACGAGCCCACTTCAACTGGTCAAGCAAGGGCAACGTGACCTGGTGGTCACGTTGCCGCTGATATTCCACGCCAATCCAGGTCATCGCTATTGCAGCCGTGTTGCTGCCGTCGCAGGGTGCAAAGTCCATCGCAAAGTGCAATGCTACGATGCGGCAAGTCCATGATTGAATCTCGGCCGTCCCAACACTCATCGAGGTCACGCAGCTTCGCAGTGGTCCTTTGCATCCTTGACATCCTGAAGGATTTGGGAGCGCGGTCACAACGTTGCCGTGCTGTTGAGTTCCTGCTGCAGTCTCCGCAGCGTTCCTTTGCCGGAACCTGCTGGTACATGTAACCTTAGGGCGGCGGAGGCTCAGAGAACACCAAGAGACTTGCAAGCGAATCCCCGGCTCAGTGGCAGCGCTTTCCATGTGCCGCAGCAACAACGCCTCGACGCCATTTCACCAGAGGAACACTGCAAATTCTAGGATGTGGTAGACCAACGGCGGCGCCAGGTACCGCCATCGAACATGCTTTCCACCCGCCCCGGATGCCCACGTCATAGCTGCAATCATCCACCAGAATTGCTGCATCGCCTCTTCCGTCCAGCTCACGACCGATGACGACGATGACCTCGTCGAAAGTGTTGGGGTTCCTTGCCGCCGCAAGGCCAACGTGTTCGCGTATATAACCAGGCGGCACTTCTCCCGCTCACCTGGCGGGAAGTGTCGATGCAGTGCCGGATTCCACACCACAGCCCAAGAAGGCGATAGCATCAGCCGCACCTCCGGGCGAATCCAAGACGCCGCTTGCACTTCCTGCCACAGGTCGTTCGCTGCACCAGCGACGTCAACCCAACAGTCAGCACACCTGCGCCAAGTCTCTACATTTCTCTGTCGCACCTCACGTACATATCGTTGCGCGAGAAGCTCCGCTGGTCAGCAGCAGCGACACCAACGTGTTGTTCTTGCGGGTGATCGCCAACGTCAAAGCCGACGACCCCGCTCTAAGCAACCAGCACACACCCAGTAAAATAGTAAAATAGTTAGAATTGTTCACCACCACACGCGTGTTCTTGCCCTATTTAGCCTGCTCACATTGTGGTGGCGTTGAGGTCGATGGTCTCCTCCGCCAAAAGACGCCGCACAATGCCCAGGCGACTGTGCGCCACGGCGTAGAGCAGCGCCGTCCAGCCCTCCCCCATCTTCACGTTCACATCGCCTCTATCTCCGCTCGAGAGCCACGCGTCCACCGCGTCCGTGTCTCCATTGGCGGCTGCATCGAGGAACGCGCGCTGCTTGAGGCGGCGACCAGAATCCACCATTGACCGAGTGAACTGAACGGCAAAACGGTCGTAGTGTCGCTAAAGTGAGGGAGAGTGTCACTCAATTCCACTTCAACTTGGTAAGCATCATCTACCAATCATAATTGCAGAATTGATTGACTAGCGTGGTCCTTGTGGACGACTTAAGACCGTGGGGCTGCCAGTACCTTTCTCTTCTTCTCGAAGCTCGTCGCCGTCTTCTTCTCCGCTTGAACCGATCGTGAATTTCGGCGATGAACCTTTTCTCGCGGCTCGGGATCGAGGTGACAACGGGCTTCCTGGTGGAGACGACGGCGACAGGCTTCCGGTCTCGTTGATATCCACGATTGTCTGCATATTCGCACGCGATGATTCGTCGGGGATGCGAGACCATGAGCGCGTACGCCACTTCGTCCAAATCATGACGGCGAGCGCGACACCCACCAGCGAGATGAGGATGATTTCTGCGATGAAGGCACCGAACGGGGGGCTTGACCGCCTTGCTGTTGTCTCGGTAGATGAAATGGTGGTTGCATCAGCACTGCCTACGACGTTGGACATCGCCACCTCCGTCGTATTTGACCCAACAGATGAACTGCTGCTAGAGTTTTCGACGACTGTGTTTGTGGGTGCTGGCTGTTGGGCAGCAATCGAGGTGGCTACTGGCACTGGAGTCGCAGCTGGCGGTTGGGCGGTGCTCTCGGATGCGATTGGAGCGGCACTAGTATTGCTGATGTAACCTTTCCCTGCGAAATATCAAAGCATCCGATAGTGTCAGCCCCGGATCGTTTATAAATTACTACGTAGCGAGGCAAGATGACGTACCACAGTTTGACTCGGCAAAGCCCACACGCTTGTTCCCCACATCAAAAATCACGTCAAAGCCAACCATGGTGCTCGCTCCAAGAACTACGGCAAGCAAGAACTCGTTAGACACGGTTGAAATACAGGGAGAGAAACACTCGTGAATCTTACCGCCGCCACTACGCTCCGAGAAGTGGAAATTGCCGTAATACGACCCGCCATCGTCAGAAGGCGTGAGATACCTCGAGGCGGGGACATCCAACTGAACGTCGTCAGTGCCGTCACCCTTCATTCCACTTAGAATGATAGAAATTACTGGAAGGGCTGCTAATTCCTCGCTGGTAAGCTTCATGCGTTTTTCACTGTATTCGCGTCCCGCTGCGTCGCTGAATGCTTTCATAAACGCTCGATTTCCTTTTTTGTCGAAGAAGGTATCGGTTGTGCCGCTGTCAACAATCACACCCCTACCCGAATTGATCGTACCAACATCGATTCCAAGCGAGATGCCATTCAGCCGAATATCTTTCACGTGGACTGGGTAGTAGGCAGAATTATCGTTAAGCAGTGGAGTGTAACCCACGTCGCTCGTGTGGTGACTATAATCCACACCTCCAAACACAAGCTCTCCGCCGTTCCCATCAAAACAGAGGGTGAAAAGATTCTGCGTCACGCGGCCTGCATTCAGCATGTATGACATCACGGTTGAGCGATGGCGGCCAAGGCCCATGATGCCGTTCTCCTTTTGCGTGATGAACAAACCGGTCTCCTTGGTTTGGCAGCCCACAGGAAATCGAAACCCAAACGTCCTCAGCACTCCCTCCATTTCGTCAGCTGGTGAGGAGAATCCTCCCACCCACACCAGCTCGTCCACCATCACAGCCTCCCACATACTGCCCTCCATGTAGCTCTGTCCGCATCGACAACAACCACAAAAAACGCAACATCAGCACACCACACAGTATTAACCACACCAGTGCTTCAAATCAATACCTGCGATATGTAGCAACGGTCCTGCTCGCACGAGCGGCAGGAGTCAAAGTCGTGACACGCCAGATACTTGGCCGTCGTCGACTTGGACACGTCGAACAGCGGGTCTGTGTGTTGTCCGCAGCCTTGGCACGTGCTGCACGGCAGCGCAGTCATGTGGCTACCTGTATCCACGATCACCGACGCTCGTTGTGCCGGGATCCCCAAGTAGATCTCGGCGTAGTGGGTCCTACCCAGGTAACAACAGTCAGCCCCGCACCAATTAATTTACCCATAACACCGATCTCTTCACGCACCCGTAGCCTACGCCCAGTGGAGACTCACTCAGTGCCAGCGTCCCCAGTGCAAAGTCCCCATCTGTGCTGCCCGCCTCCTCCTGCGCTCGTCGTCGCGCTCGAGCCTGCTGGTGTGCCAATCGGTGGGACAGTTCTGCGCTCGGCTGCGGCTGCTTGTACAGCTGCAGTTTCAGGAAACTCTGCTCTCCACCAGCGAGAGCAGACGCGTTCGTGCATGCTGCAGTCGCCAGAATCGCCACGAACGCGCGCCATCGAGCGCCAGTCGCCACGCGCGAACGTGTCACCACCATGGTCGATCGCGGAGTGAGGCCATAATGGCTCGAGGCAGTTATGGCTGGCCTATTTATAGCCAATTAGAAGCGATAATATTGGGGCCAATCAAGACGAAGTTGAAGTGCAGGTATTAAGATACACTTGGTACAATATCATATTGTGACACGTACAGCTCACTACTCTACTGATGATAGGAGGCATTTGGCACCTGACTGACTCACATGGCCGTGTAGTCCACCTCGAACCCCGCACCTGTGTCGCTGAGGTCCGCGAACAGACTTTCTTCGCGCTGGCGTGCGAACATTTTCTGCCGGTAGAGCACCGAGCCCACGACGGCCGCCACGAATGCAGCGCACCCGATCACGATCCCAGCGATGGCTCCAGCGCTCAAGGCGCTAGAAGAAGTACTGGCTGAATCCATGCCGCTGTTGGACGTGTCGGCCTTGGTTGCACTGGCACCCTCCCCGGAGGGCGTACCAGTCGCTCCGTTAGCGTTGCCCTCGGTAGTGATGATCCCAGATGAATTGCCAGCGTTGCTCTTGGAGGTTGGAGCCCCAGCGGTACTTTGGTCGGACATCGAAGTTCCAGTGTCGTTTCCTGCGTTTTCTTTGGTAACAGTACTACCATGTGAAATCGCATTCACCTTTGGGGCAATGGCGCCACCACCGTCGGCAGTATTGCTGTCGGCTGTCGTAGTATCACCCGGGCCATCCGAGGAATTTGTAGTCGCGGCGATGGTGGTCTTCGAGGTTGTACCTCCAGCAGCAGTTTTCTCGGGGGCAGTGGTTGCAGCATCACTCCCGGTATCTCCTGTAGACGTATCCGTCGTAACTCCAGTGCTTGTTGTTCCGGAAGTTGTTCCCGTCGAAGGTGCTGGTGCGGACGTCGATGCGTCTCCTTCGGGTGCTACAGGAGCAGTTTTGGGGGGCGGCCCACCATCCGGGCTTGTCGTTGGCTGACTTGGCTCAAGCGGAGTTGTAGTGGGCGAACTTGTACCCGACGCTGTCGTATCTGAAGTTGTCTTCGGTGCGGTCGATTCGCCTTTCGGCGCGACAGTATCTGGCACACTCGTTTCTGGGGGAGACGAACTACCTGGTGCAGTTGTGTCTGCTGGCGAACTCGTACCCGACGCTGTCGTATCTGGAGGAGTTGTCTTCGGTGCGGTCGATTCGCCTTTCGGCGCGACAGTATCTGGCACACTCGTTTCTGGGGGAGACGAACTACCTGGTGCAGTTGTAGCCACATGTGAGGCCTTGCGTGATCGATGCCGTGGCGCATTGATATGGTTTTGAAGTGGCGAGTACGTGACTGACGGAGGCAACGTGGGGTCCCCAGGACACTCATAGACTTCTCCAAAGGCATGAAATACCTTCGTACAGTTTTCATAATTCCGGTGATCTTCCTGTTTTCTAGAACTGTGTTGAATTGGTGCCGGGATATCTGGGACATCAGTGTGCGTTGGCAAGTTTTCTTTTAAGCCATCCCAATCTTTGAATTCTTCAACCCAACGCGGCAGGTGATCTACATCGTCGTCTATGGGGGCGGAAATCGAAGGAATCGATGATGCCTCGGAGAGAGAACCTTTGCCTTTGACTTCGTCGGGAGGGGATTTCGTTGGCAAGACACTAGTCGGGGTCTCGGTTTGCGTTGGCAGGTTCCCTTTCACATCATTCCGATTTCTTAACTCTTCGGGCACTTGTGGGAGATGGCGGACGTCATTATCGTTGGAAGTGGAGATTGCAGGCATCAATAGTGAGTCAGTACCGGCATCGCCACCGTCGTCTGAGGTTTCTGTTAGCAAATGTGTAGTTGGGGTATCGATCGACGTTGGTAGACTATCGGGAACGCCTTCCCAGTATTTGAATACTTCATCCACTTGCGGAAGATGGCCAGCATAATTCTCGTTTGAAGCGGAGATGGGAGCGTGTGTGGGTACATCCTGCCTCGGGGCATCGCTATCAATCGGCAGCGATTCGCCAATTCCTTCCCAGAGTTTAAATTCTTTCGTCACAAGCGGAAGGTAGTCCGCGTAGTCGTCTTCTCGGCGAGGGTAGATCGGGGCTAGAGTTGGCGGTTGTGTTGGTACCTCGCAAGGCTTGCAATCATCTTGGTTCCATTGTACGGACTCGTCAAAAACAGTCACTGAATTCACAGCTTCTAACCTGCCATCGCCTTCTTGTTGCTCCTCAGAAGATGATGGGTTTTCGGAGCGCAAACCTGAATCGAACTGTTCGTTCCAGGAAATAGTCTCGCTTACAATGTTACCCGTGGCTCTTGCAACTGAAAATGGGCTCTCCATGTCTTTTGACTCCACGTTATCCACTGTGGGAAATTCCGCCCCATTGCCAACCACCAACTTTGAATCTTCGTTATTCCACACAAATCCGGGCCCCACCACCGCATCATAAGCTGAAGCGGTATCCACAGATTCATCGTCTTGCTCATCTGCGGCTTGGTACTCGGGCTGTAGTGTAGACGCTGCCAGACCAGGTGGAGAGCTAGCCTGTTCACCGAGCGTCTTGTGAATGTCTGGCCATGCAACGGCCGAGCCTCGAAGCAGCATGACTTCTTCATCTATCGACTCCTGAAACCCCTCTGCATTCGTGTTTTGCTCGACACTTCCTTTAGCCTCAGCATTGGCGACTACTGTGGACTCTGAGATCAGTAGCGCCCAACCAAGGTACCGCCTCATGCCGAGCCCTGCTTTGACAGAAGGCGCTTTCAGGCTTTCAATGGTGCGTGCAGTCACTGTTTCCAGTTCTCTCAAGGTGCAATGAGCCTCGTCATGGCACTGCAACAAGCAGACCTACTAACCAACAGTCGACGGATCTTCGATGAAGAGGCACGAGACGCTTTCACAAGTCTCATGGGCCGAAATATCTAAAACCACCGCCTCTCTCGCTGCCATCGAGCTAAGATACGATTTCTCAAGAGAACACTCAGCAGCAGAAGAAGTTTCAGGAGTGTCGTGGATTGATGAGGATGTAGAAGATCGAAATCCTCGCTCCTTCGTGCATTTGTCTATTCCCGCCAAGTTGAATTGACGAGATGTTGACAAACGTGGTACGCTGTAGACGAAGAGCATCAAAACTCAAGAAGGGGCCTTGTCATTATGTATGGTTACATGCAACAGCCAGACGAGTATTCACGGGCTTCCATCATCTTGCTGACATACGCGTGCTGACTGGTATTTTATTACTAGGCAATGGCGAAATAGGTGGATGTTCCGCTGAGTGCTATTTCAAAGCCGCTCCAACGTACGGTTGTCCACCTTGGTCTCTTCCTGCATCGATTTTCGGTCAAAGACTTCGTCCTCTTCATCACTGCTGCTGTCGTCCTGACCATGGTGCTTGTCGTCGTCATCTTCCTGGTCAAGCCGCTGGTGCTTCGTTGAGCCTCCTTTCTTGTCATTGCGAACCAGGCCAAACTCCTCTTCATCGTCGTCGTCCTCGTCCTCCTCGCTACCCTTCACGCGACTCCAGAGCTGCTCCTTACCGGTCTTTTCTCTCCGTCGACTGACTGAGATCAGCATCATCAAGAGGAAGCCAACCACTAGAACTGCGCCCACAATTGTGAGCACCATCGGATGTGTGCCCGATGACTTCTCCTTCGCCTTCAGGTCTGCGAAATCAGCTGAAGAGGACGACTGGGTCGTCGTCGTCGTTGTTTCCTCGGACAGCGGCCGAATATTCGCAACCGAGTTACTGGAAGCCGAGTCGAATTTAGAAGCATCTTCTACTGCTGTTACTGGTTTTGCAGCAGCAGTAGTAGCAGCAGGTTCCGACGTGACTGGCGCTGACGTGGATTCTGGGATCGTTTCCACCGTCGCCTTAGGTGTTGAGGCAGCCGTAGCGGCTGGCTTCGACGCAGCTTTAGCAGCGGTGGGCTCAGGCGTCGTCGCCAGCTTTGCTGGTGGTGTTGCAACAGCCTTCGGTGCGGCAGTCGATGCTGCAGTGGGCGCAGCAGTGGGCGCAGTTGTTGGCGCATTGGTGGGCTTCGGAGAGGCTGCTGCTGCAGATGTGGCGACCGGTGCCGAGGCATTTGTAGCTGCGGGTACGGGATTAGTTTCACTGTTGCTGCTGGTAATGTGATCACCGATCGATGGTGGTGTTGTCGTCGTCGAATTTCCACCTTGGTAAGCACAATCGGCATCTACAAAACCCACTCTCTGATTGCCGTTGTCAAAAATCACGTCACGGTTCATCATGAGGTTAGCACCGATGACACCGCCCGCGTTCTCTGATAGGTAGATGCTACCACAATACGAATTGTCTGTGTGCAACAAGTATTGCTCAGGCGGGATATCCATGGTCACTTCGCCGTTTTCTTCTCCATACGCTTCCATCACAATCTGAATCGTGGGTAGCGACGCAAGATCCTCGTTCGTGTAGCCATGGCACGACGTTCCAACTTGGTAGTCGCGACCCGCAACCTCTTTGAACACCTGCAAAAACTCATTCTTCAGAGCTCGCGGAAGATACGAGTCGGTGGTTCCACTATCAACGATGTAGTGGCCGCGCGTGTACGCCTCCTCCTTGGCATTGATGGATTTACCACCGATGCGGATGTCCTTCACATTGACGTTGTAAAAGTGGCTGACAAACGCAAGAGTACAACCCAGTTAGCACGAAATTCAAAACTCTCAGTTTCACCAACACAGAACGAACAACCTTACCTAGCCGAGCGGTCCGACACCACCTTGGCGTACGAGATTTCTCCGCGGTGTGCCTTGGTGTTCGATTCACCCACCGACATAGTACCGCCGTTCTCGGTAAAGCAGAGCGAGAACAAATTGCTCGGGATCTTGTTTTCACGGTGCAGCTTGGCAACGATGTGGTTGTCCGAGTTGGACAGTCCCATGATGCCATCCGCCACCTGTGTGACGAACAGCCCCGTCTCGGAGCTCTGGCAGCCGAACTGGAAGTGCGTCCCGTACTGGTTCCGCATGGCCTCGTCCTGGAAGCTGGCGTCGCCTCCGAGATACACCACGTCCTCCACCACCGAGGCCTTCCAGCTGCTGCCTTCCATGTACGACTGCGAGATGGCGCACGTGTCCGTCTGCTCCCTGCACTCCTTGCACTGGAAGAACGAGTGCTGCTGCGAGCACGTCACGTGGATGAGCGTGGACGAGTTGTCGGCCTGGAACGGCTGGTCCGTGTGGGAGCCGCAGCCGTCGCAGCCCGAGCACGGGAAGGCCATCAGTCCGCTGCCTGTGTCTGCGATCACTGACGCGCGCTGCGGCGGCGTACCGGCGTACACCCACGTGTAGTGCGTGCTGCAGCCAATAAAACACCATCAGTCCCTCATTTCCAGTCAGTACAGTCGAATACCGATCGTACCCGAGGCCCAAGTGCAGCGGGACGATCTCCGGCGCGTCCTCCTCGATGTTCAGGCGGCGGGCGTATCTCTCCGGGTGGATGTCGTGTCTGGGCAGCGGGTGCAGCTCCAGCGTCATGCCAGTCTCCTGTCGAGCTTCGGCCAGCGTGTGGAAAGCCGCCACGAGCGCCGGAACGCCGGCGAACACACGCACCATGTTGTTCCTGACGTCGCGGGTGGAGCGCGCGAGCAGAGCGAAGAGCCTGTGAGCAGGAAGAGGCCTGCCGATCGGATGGGAGAGCGACTCGGCACGTGGCAGTTTTCCCCTCTGGTATTTCGAGCCGAAACGACGTCCTCAGACCCAAGTTTATTCCGGCGAGGAACCCAAACTAATTAATTTTGGGCGAAACCCAGAGTTACACTGGATAGAAAAAGAGCCGGAAAAAGTATCTTTGCTGTCGAGGCCTTTACAGCCGCAGACTGATTGAAGTGTGCATTTAGTCGCCAAGGCCCATTTCGTGGCGCAGCAGGGTGGACCACGCGCTGGTGCCGCGGCGTTGGCGCTGCGCAGGGGAGCGCAGCTCGGTGCCGCCGTCCGAGGCTTTCTTGGCGTTCGGCTGCACCGAGAACGCTCGCAGTGTGGCCGTGGAGTCGGCCATTCGACTCGCCATCCCCACGAGCGGAATGCCGAAGCGAGAGCGGGGAGACCCGGCGCTGCGGGGCGATGTGGTGGCGCTGGGGGTCTTCTTGGCGCTGTTCTGGACGAGCATGTCGTGGCGGATTTCGTCCAGCAGCTGCTGGCATTTCGGGGTCACCACGCGCCGCGCCGTCATGAAGGCGCCGGCGTTCGGGTCCGTCGGCAGCGAGGCCTTCATGTTCAACAAGCGCTTGCGAAGTATGTCGTTATCGCCGTTGCGTCGGTGCTGCGCCAGCAATGCCGCTGCCTTCAGCTCCACTTGTGAGCCGTCGGTATGGCCGCCCTGGTTGCCGCCGCTAGCGTTGTCGACATCAATCGCAGGAGGATCAGAGTCACCAGAAGTGAACGAGGGTCGGTGGTGCGGAGTTGCCAATTGGTCCGCAGTCATGACTCGGAGTTCGCCTGCAAGTAGTAGGTCCGCTTTCACTTGTTCGGCGCTGTTATTGGAGCCGTGTGCAAACGGAGGGAAGTCGCGCTGCTCAGCTCGAAGCAGCTTGTGTTGACTCCAGGCGGACAGAAATTCTACTGCGAGTAGAAGAGTTCGATGATCCTCGAGACTTTCGTCAACCCAGTCGATTTGCTGCAGTTGACGCTCGAATTCGAGTGCTTCGCCTGATAGCACGCGCATCTTCATCGCGACTGCGTCGTCCAGGTTACGCAGAGCGCGCGCGCACTGCTCCTTTATAGCTGCCGCGACTTGGGCCTTGTTTTCTTGCACGCTACGCTGTACTCGCGTCAAGAACTGCAGTTTGTTTTCAATCACGGTCTTGCGTGATGCGATGAGTGGGTCCGGTCTCAAGGATTCGCGTAGGCACCTCTCGTACGCGTCCGCTACGGTCAGCAGTCGGTGGGAGCCTTTCTCTCCGATCGAGTGGTCTCCGACCATTTTACAGCTCACGCACACGGGGACTTGACACGCTGGGCAGTAGAACTCGACTTTCTTGTCGCGGTGCGTACGACACGTAGGTGTCTGGGTATCGCCAGTCAGCAGGCCTTCTTCCATTTGCTTGGCGACGATCTCATTTATCTGAGTCTCCGTTGGATCTGTAGTTGAAGGTAAGCTCGACAGATTTTCCACTCCGATGTCTGCGATGGCAGCAACTAAGGCGGGCGTTGAACTACGACGTCTGCCGCGCCTGGCGCCCCCGCTTGCTAGTGCCTTTAATTTGCTCCGCAAAGGGATACGCTTATGACGCCGCACGAGCTTGTTGGCCGAGTGGACCTCTTGGTCGCAGTGAGCGCAAATTTGGGCTTCGCAGTTGCGGCAGATAACAGCAGCAGGGTGTTGTTCACACAGCGCGCATGATCCTACCGCAGACCCGTGTGCATCAGCTGCTGAAAAAGTGAATCTCACGAGGTACTGCGGCAAAACTTGGAGGGTGTTGTTTAGGATGTACTCGTGGTAATAACCCCGGTCGAGTAGTGCAGCTTGAATGTCCTGGTCCTTCTCACTAGAGCCGCCTTCGTCATCACGGTGCAGGTAGTAGCTGTGGTAACCAGGCGGAAGCCGTGCCTTGGCTTCTTCCTCGTCACGAATGACAAGAGATCGACCCACTGCAATCTTACATAGCACTAGCTGCCGAGTGCTGGATGGTTTCATCGCTTCGGCTGCAGAATCGAGAGGCGCGCTCAGTTGGAGGTTTCCAGTTGTGAACTTCATACCTGTCTGGTTGGCATCCAGCGACGTAAAGCCATAGCTGTGCACGTCACCCATGTCGGCACCGAGATCGTTCACTGCGACCCACGACTCAAGCTCCAGCAGACCTGCTGTGTGCTGCTCATATTGTGCCACTAGCGACGGGTTCCGCATATCCCAGATCACAACGCCCTCATGAACACGATATCCCGGCAACGAGCACTGCAAGAGGTACTTCACGCGCGCAAACTCCTTCGACGACTGGCTCATAGGCGTCACACTTGCCACCGCCCCGGCAGCAGGGATGGTAGTCCTTCCACTTTCTTCTTCATCATCGTCGTCCACCAGCACTTCAGGGTTGGATCCAGCGTCAATCTCATCGGTCGCTGGCGCCGAGGACGAAGCATCGTGCCAGGTATCGAGCTCGCTCTCCTTGCGAGCTCCTGCTGTTGGACGCTCGGGAGACGCCGGTCGAGCAGCCTCACCCGGTCCGTTCGGGGCATGCGATGACAGGAACAGCCGTAGCCGAGCTAGCGAGGCGCTAGCCTTCGCGTCGTCGGCCTCGTTCACCACCATGGCGTCGACGGAAAGCTGCGTGACGTGGAGAGCTTATTCACGCGCCCAGAAGTTCGATGCGTCTCGGGTCGTTTCGAAGTGCCCGTTCACGCCTGTCTTAGCTGGTTTTGAAGCTGACAGGACTATTTGGATGGCAAGACCGGGAACACGTGCTGGTCCTCCAGTCACATCGACTAAGCAAGCAACAATGCGACAACGTCGAGGGATGTCTACATCGAACTTCAACTTCATACTCTGGGCTTGGCCCTTTTCTCCATTGACCACCGGAATCGTGCTGCACGATTCGTCTATTACCGTCTTCAGCCTTATTCAGGATAGCCTGGTCCACTTGTGCCAGGTAAAACGAGGTGTCAAGCCCTCCCGTTGCCCCGCTATAATCTACTGTAGTTGCTTAGGATCGATTTGCATCGAGATATACAAACCACCCAGTTACCCAACACCAGCTCCTTCCTGTTCCACCCCGACAGAGACCAGCACTGACTAAAAACGCTCAAGGCAACTGCGACTTGTTGGTGAGGCCAGCTCTCTACATGTACATACTGTACAACGAACCTTTATGCCCGATACTGCAGACGCAGCATGCCCTCCTAGCAATCATAGCGCTGAACGCCCACGTCGCAGGGGCAAGGCTCAATACGCACTTGCAACCGGGATCAGAATCAGCGCGCCAAAATGTGGCCGAGCGGGTGCGCGTTCCCGCCAACCAAATTCAAAGCCTACCTGCGAGACCGGATGGTATATGCAGTCTCGCAGGTCTCGAACGGAGGCTCCACCAACCAATCCAGCCAATCCGTCGCGACTCAAGCGGTACAGTGAAGCGGCGCGTCGCCGCCATTCGGGCATTTGTCGCCAGCAGTGGAAGTCGTCTACAGTCCCCCCTCCAGCACACGATGAAGTACCTGGCAGTGACCGGCGGCACCGTGAGCGGCCTGGGCAAGGGCATCACCATCAGCAGCATCGGCGTCGTGCTCAAGTCGCTCGGGCTGCGCGTGACGTCCATCAAGATCGATCCGTACCTCAACTGCGACGCTGGCACCATGTCGCCCTTCGAGCACGGCGAGGTGTTCGTGCTCAATGACGGCGGCGAGGGCGACCTGGACCTCGGCAACTACGAGCGCTTCCTGGGCATCACGCTCACGCGCGACCACAACATCACCACGGGCAAGGTCTACACGCACGTGCTGGAGAAGGAGCGCCGCGGCGACTACCTGGGCAAGACGGTGCAGGTGGTGCCGCACGTCACGGACGCCATCCAGGACTGGATCGAGCGCGTGGCCCAGATCGGCGTGGACGGCCAGCACGCCGGCGAGGCCGGCGCCGTGGACGACGAGGAGGCCGACGTCTGCCTCATCGAGGTCGGCGGCACGGTCGGCGACATCGAGAGCATGGTCTTCCTCGAGGCGCTGCGCCAGTTCCAGTTCCGCGTCGGCCCCGAGAACTTCTGCCTCGTGCACGTGTCGCTCGTGCCCGTGCTGGGCTCGGTCGGCGAGCAGAAGACCAAGCCCACGCAGCACGCCATTAAGGAGCTGCGCAGCGCCGGCCTGTCGCCCGACGTCATCATCTGCCGCAGCAGCACCGAGCTGGAGCCGTCCACCAAGGCCAAGATCGGCATGTTCTGCCAGGTGCCCGCCAACCACGTGCTGTCGGTGCACGACGTGAGCAACATCTACCACGTGCCGCTGCTGCTCGCCAAGCAGGGCGCCGCAAGCATTCTCATGTCCAAGCTGCAGCTGATGGACCGCTTCTGCGAGCCCAACCTTGACGCCTGGTCTGCTATGGCCCACCGCGTGGACTCGTTCGAGCAGGTGTGCAAGATCGCGCTTGTGGGCAAGTACACGGGTCTGCAGGACTCGTACCTGAGTGTCATCAAGGCGCTCAAGCACGCCACCATGAAGTGCGACCGCGACCTGGAGATTGAGTGGATCGAGGCCTCGGACCTGGAGGTGGAGATGCGCGAGAGCAACCCCAAGGCATACGAGGAGGCCTGGCAGAAGCTGCGCAGCGTGGATGGCATTGTCGTGCCCGGCGGCTTCGGCGACCGTGGTGTGGACGGCAAGGTGCTGACGGCCAAGTACGCTCGCGAGAACAAGATTCCGTACCTGGGTGTCTGCCTGGGCATGCAGGTGGTTGTGATTGAGTACGCCCGCAACGTTATCGGCTGGAAGGATGCCAACAGCGAGGAGTTCAACGCCAACGCTGGACACAAGGTAGTCGTTTTCATGCCCGAGATCAACCCGGACGTTATGGGCGGCACCATGCGCTGCGGCGAGCGCCGCACGATTGTGCACGAGAAGGAGGACCCGGCGAAGCGCTCGCTGGTGTCCTACCTGTACGGCAAGGACACGCCCATCCTGGAGCGTCACCGTCACCGTTACGAAGTGAACCCGGAGCTTGTGCCCGCTATCCGCGAGGCCGGTCTCAACTTCGTCGGCACGGACACCAAGGGCGAGCGCATGCAGGTGGTCGAGCTCGACCGCGACGTGCACCCGTTCTACTTCGCCACGCAGTACCACCCGGAGTTCAAGTCGCACCCGAACGACCCGTCGCCGCCGTTCCACGGCCTGATCCTTGCTGCCACTGGTCAGCTCGAGCAGTTCATGAAGAACGTCGAGGCCAAGGAGAGGGAGCTGTAAGCGACTGTGCTCGGACGACTCGAGCTTTAAGCGATGAAAATACTGCGACGCTGGACCAAGTGGAGCCGATGGCGCGGCGCAGCGACGACGACCCCTCAACTCGCGTGAAGCAGCCGGTTTGCGTGTGAATAGGCTAAAATATTGATTTGGAACCCCAAAGCTGCCTTTGCCTCTCGTTTTTCTTCCGTTGAAGGAAAACGGGGCGAAGCTCTCTCGGTGGGGTTCCGTAACCAGCTCAGCCTCGTACACCACCGCACGCAGTAGAACTAGACCCCATCAACTCAATCGAAACATATTTATTCAAACCACCAGCATCATTTTCCACTGTCGTCTCCAGTCAAGTCATTTCCAGATCCTGCTGACGCACGCTGTCCAACATAGCTACATCTGAACATGGCTACATCTGAACTGCGCCTTTTCGGCGAATCAAATCGGTTATAGTGGCACTTTGACGTGGGCACAACCGCATCGTCACACCATGGCCGAAGAGCTGCAGGAGGCGCTGGACGGCTTCTTCCTGGCGGCGGAGTACGGCCGCTCCGACGTCATCAAGGCGCTGGCAGACCACGGGCGCGGTCGCCTGGCGCTCAGCGACGTCGTGGACCCCGTGACCGGCCGCTCGCCGCTGCACGTGGCCGTGGCGAGCGGCAAGAAGGACGCGCTGCGCGTACTGCTGGCCGCCGGCTTCCCCCCAGCGCACCAGAGCAAGCCACAGGACGGAAACGCAAGCAACGCCAACGACAACCGCTCGGCGTACGCGCTGGCGCAGCAGCTGAAGGCGCGCGACCTGCTGCTGGTGTTCCACCAGTTCCTGATCCAGCAGGTCGCGGCCAACGACGTGCAGAGCGTCGAGCAGCTGCTGGCGGCCGGCGTGGACGCCGGCGTCACGGACGCAGCCACCGGCGGCTCGCTGCTGCACTGGGCGGCGTCCTGCCAGGCGGCGGACGTGATGGAGACGTTGCTGGGGAGGGAGGACGTGCAGACGCAGAAGCTCGTCGACTCCCGCAACGGAGAAGGCGCCACGCCGCTGCACTTGGCGTGCCACGCGAACAGCGTGGAGTGCACGAAGCTGCTGCTGGTGCATCATGCAGACGCCACGCTGCGAGGTGACAAGGGGATCAGTGAGGGCAAGACGGCTCTTGAACTGGCCACGAAGCCAGAGGTGAAGGAGCTGTTCGCCCAGAGGCTGGGAGAACGTGACGAGGTTGAGAAGAGTGAGGAGGCGGAGAAGGAGAGTGGGAAGGAAGGGGAAACGGCTGTAGAAGACGGTGGAGATGCAGCGTGTGGACTGGTCAATGAACGGAGGGGATCAGGGGCGTGTGTGCATGAAGCGCAGAACGGGAAATTGTTGCTGCAGCTTGAAGAGAAAGATCTGCTTGTGAACCAGCTGAAGAAGACGATCGAAGCGCTTGTGCTGGACACACAGGAGATGCAGATGCTCGGGGAGGAACGCGTGATGCTGGACTATGTGCGCAAGCTGCGTGACGAGAAGGCTATTGTCCAAAGACAGCTGGAAGATGCCAACGACTACATTAAGGATCAGCAGCAGCAGTTGGACAGCTTGAAGGAGCAGATCCGACAAATGGCCAGTGTGGGCAAACAGGTACGCAACAAGAGCTTGCGCGGTGACGGCTGAAAGTGGTGTGTGCTTACGGCTACTTCTTTTGTGAAGCAGATTGAAACTGACCACGACATTCTCTCTCATACCAGTGATGGCACCGCCAGTAGCGTCGCAGGTGGCCCTCCGGACAGCACCAACAGTAACATGAGTGCACTGGATTTACATCAGCTCGAGACGCAGCTTGAGGAAGAAGAGGAGGAGGAGCCCCAGCAACCTAGAGCGCAGCCGCTGAAACTGGATGCGTGGACGTCAAAGGCACAACGTGAGCAAGAAACATTCAATCGATACGTCGAAAAGCATGGCCCTGACATTTGGAGCACTGTATGGAATGGCATCTGGGCAGGCAACGAAGAAAGCGAGGTGCAGGATGAAGACGGCGAGGTCATCATGACAGTGTAGAATTAATGGTCAGTTGATGAAACAAAGTGAATTGAATATCTTTTCAGCGATGCACGGAGGAAATCGGTTAGTGCGTTGGCGAAGCAGCAGCTGTGGTGTCAAGCTGCTGCTGCTTGTACACACTAGCGAGAAGTTTCTCGCGCTTCTTTGGCTGTTTGTACAGAGCGCAGTTGTTTGCACACGGGTCAGACGATGAAGTCGAATTCGGACCAGCTTTCGCACACGAGCAAAGTGCTGGAGTTCCTAGTTGCGCTTGTAGAGCCCGAAGAAAACGCTCATGCTCTGTCTCCACTACTTGAGTTGAGGAACCTTTAGTCGTTTTCTTCCTCCACGGTGTCGACGATGTGGCTGTTTGGCGATGCACTCGAACGTCATATCCCGATGTCATGTCGATCCTAAGCATGACATCGAAACGTTAGCTTGACGACAGTGGGAAGGATATTCCTTCACGTACACTTTGGCAGCCCAACATTCCACAGAGCTCGAACTATTAGCTCGACGAGCTTTACTTCCACGCACGGCTGCTGCGACTGAGCTATTCGATAACGGGGACTTGGCTTTAGTCTTCGAAGCCCCTCGCCAAACGTTTTTCTGGATTTTGGCTCGATTCATCTCCATATACTGACGTCTTACTGTAGCGTACAGGGCAACACGCTTAAGCACATCCAAGTTCGTTAGCGTGCCAAGATAGTGAAATTCACGAAGAAACGCTTCACTCACCTGCTCCGGAAGCAAGAATGGCGACTCAGCTGGGGGCGTCACGTTTGTATCGTCAACATATTCACATTCGTCATTAACGAGGTTTCCCGAACGTGGAATTTCAGTCGATCGAAGAAGGTCATCACGTATTTGAGCATCCAGATGAATGGCCTAATAATATACACAGCACGTGAGCTTTCTCCCAATCTAGTGATGCACCATTATACCTTGTCAATTTGTTGTCCCAGGGGACAATTCTGGCAGCAAGAAACGATAATTGTCAGTTTTGGTCTAGATACTGGGCCACGGAATCTGGTAAACGAACCTTTAACATGGCACTTTTGATTTCTTTCAGCTTCTGAAAGTACGGACGAGTCGAAATCCGAACTACCGAGGTGTTTCTGGTCTGTAGCGTCGACTCTGTGGCTGAAAAAACTTTCGCACACTTCGCATCCTAACAAAGTACGCAATAACAACGAATGATTAGCCTTTTAAGACCGCGTCATTTTCACGTGGGTCTGGTGGCAACACACCAAGTAGTCTTGAGCGCGTTGGACTTCAAGGCGATTTTATCGCTCTCGCTCCGTCACGCGCATGCAAATCTTGTCGTGGAATCGCTTCAACTCGTTAGACTTGGTACGCAGGCGAGCTTCGGCCTCCTGGCGTTTGGACTCCGTTTCAGCCTACACAAGCTGATGAGATTGAATCACCGAACACCGAAAGATACTTGGACACTACTCACCTCCACATCCACGATTCCGAGATCGAACCAGTCGGAATCCTCGTCACCGCCATCTATGAGCGAAAACGCTTCAAAGTCACCTCTGCACAAACCAGTGCAGCGAAACCAAGACGTATCTGCCTCTCAGTTTTACCACTAAAACTGCGTTTCGTACGTATCTCACTTACTCATAGGCTAAGCGCGAAGAGATAGGCTTTGAATTGTGTCCACTGCTGCCTACTGCAACGTAGGCTTACGCGTCCAAATGTGACCCCCGAACTCGTTGTATTGCACGCACACGAAAACTTACTCTGAACTCGCTGACTGTCATTAATGTCATCCATCTGAGCAAATGATCCGGCGTGCTCTTGAAAAGACGCCTCCAAACATGGCTACAATTTCCGTGAAAGGGCGCAAATTGAAAGAGTGCGTAAGAGGAGCACCATGCCGTTGACACATTACTATCATGTGCGCGATCCGATGGAGAATCTGCTCATCAGTGTGACACTGCGCAAGGTTGGTTAGCACACGAATTCGTGTACAAGACGATAGTAAGCTTTTATAAATCATTATATTGTCGGGGTTTGGATAGATTTCGGGATTTGGAAGCGACAAAAGCGGGAATTCTGTCCCCGTCGGCAGAACATGGACATATTGCTTCCGGTGGCAAGAGAAGAAACTAAGCTTGGGGTGAGGATCATGATTTACCGCTTTTGATTAAGTTGCAAGCTTTCCACTCACGGTCGATTCTAGTGAAAGAAAGCGCGAGCAGGAGTGTCTGGAAGCGAGAGGAATTCAACTATCGAATAGGAAGGTTTGTACAGCCTCGTCATAAGCACTCACACATGCCGCTGGACACTCCGTTTAATTACACTCCTTTTCAGCGTCGAGACAGAAAATCACCTGAGGGTGACAACACCGACATCTTGTCGTCGTGCGTGGATGTTGATGACTTTATTCCAAACGAGGTACGTCCGCCCATTTAAATAAATTCACTCCTGTAGAAAATGTGTTAATGAATTGGCTACGAGTTCAGCATACCAAAGATCCCCCAAGTACATCGAAGGACTCGACCACGCACCTCATTCCACCAGATCTTGCTCGACGGCCGCGTGATAAACGAAGTGAATCATCATGGACACCAAATCAGTATCGTGCGTGGCTTCGAGCCAACCGTGAAGATAAGTTTCGAGCGATGCACCTCGTTGCGCTAATCGAAGGTGAAGAACGTGTGCTCTGCTCATTGCGATTCTACAAGGAAACTGGACTATTTTGTGCTACACCTGGGTTTTCAGCGCCAATTGTAGAACCTGAAAACGACCCAGACCTGCTTATCAAGGGACCTAAACTCACTACGTATCATATATCGACTCCGTCGGGCTCACTATACGAATATGTGCTAGACAACACGCACGACTTGCTACCTTTTGCGTCCTCGGAGGACCAACGACTTTCTCGAGAAATTCGACTGCAAGAAGAAAAACGCGATGCAGCGGAGGTGATGCGGTGGCAGCAACGCGACAAGAATCCCAATCTTTCAGATGCTAATTTTGCTATCAGCTGCAGTATGCAGTGGAAAATGATGTTGTCGCTCGAAGTGGTTGCTGTAGACAACGTGCAAACGACAGACCCGGTATCTGTAGAATATGAACTTGAGCTTCCCGATCAGGTCGGATGCTCTCGATGGAAATTCCATCAAGGAAACCTTACTCGAAAACTAGGAAAGACACCATTTTCGCTACCCCAGCAAATATTAAGCCCGACTTACGGGTTTTCAGCAGCGTTTGGAAGTCATCAACACTTTAATCTAAGACTCACCAAAGCGGAGATTTCTTTAGCGACCGATGCGTTGTCGCAAGCCAACAATGAATGCAACTCAAGCGAGATTATAGCTGCACCAGTCCTTCGTCTAAGCGTATATTCTCGGGACTCGTGGGGGCGGAAGCGCACGGAAGGTCACGGGGAGATTAAATTGCCGGCATCATCTGGGTTTTACGATTTTGATCTGCCTATTCGAAAGCCCATTGTCCCGATTCGCGAGCAGATGGAGGAATTCTTCCTGGGTATTGATGAAAGCGATGTTGAGCAAGGTTGCAGTGGGGATCGATCCCGTGACCGAGAAGTTGACTCACCAATCTCGACAATGATCACCAGCAGACTCGGGCACAAATCTGAATCCACTGGCACGACGGTCAGAATTCGCTGCAATATCATCGATATGCGACCATCAACTCATGGTGGTGGGACCAACGCAGTTAGACTAGCACCTGCGATTACCGCTACACCCTTGGTCAACACTCGTGTTGTCAAGCGAAGCGTCCAGGAAATTCTGCAATCAGTAATGCTAGAGAAGCGCTTAGCCAGCATAACAGATCCTCGTATCCAGGCAGCTCTGCGTTTGTTGCCACCGACTGGGGTGGCCGCAACAGCAGAATCACTAATAGACAAAAGTGGTTCGGTTTAGTAGCACCAGATGCGCTGACGTAACTCGTATTTACGAGCTCAAGTTAGGAGACCAAACGCGGCCAGCTTAATCATCATCACTATCCAGATCGTCTAGTGGGTTGCCACTTCGTTTCTTCATAACGCGGAAGAACTCTTCTTCATTGATGAGGCCGTCTCCATCGCGGTCGGCCTCATCTATCATTTCTTGCATTTCTTCGTCCGTCAGCGTTTCTCCCAGCTCGGTGCACACGCGCTTCAAGTTACGAAAGGAGATCTTGCCAGTGTTGTCGTCGTCGAAGAGCTGGAAGATCTTCATGATCTCCTCACGGGAGTCTCGCGAGTTCTAAATAGTCAAGGCAACCCAAGAGCCAGACCATGAGAAAACATATCCACCAAACCAAGCCACGCGCCGCCACAACGCACCATTTTGCCTGTCATCATCTCGATGAACTCGTCCAGGTTGATGGTCCCGGACTCGTCCTTGTCGATGTCGGCGATCATCTGCCGGATCTCCGCCTTCTTCACCTGGAAGCCGAGCGCGCGCATCGCAGCCTTCAGCTCTCGCACGTCGATGGTGCCGCTGCCGTCCGTGTCGAAGAGGTGGAACGCCTCCTTGATCTCCTCCAGATCCTCCTCGTCCAGCACCTTCTTGACCGGCTTGGGCTTGCGTCGCAGCGCTGCGCGGGACCTCGCAAAGGCCGACGCGGACATACTACTCGACTGCGAAGCACACATACACCAGTCAATACACACTCAGCAACACCGACGCAGCTCTTCCAACGCACCATCTCTCTCTGCAGTGTCGCTCTCGTGCTCGAAGCAGAATGGCGGCGGTGTCCGTGTCCGTTGCACTTGCTCCGCGACCTTTCGGCCGACACTTCAAGATGTACCATAAATCCGGTACACTTCGCAAGTCTATCTAAATTCTAATCTAATTCTGAAATCGCTCTATTCTGGGGTTCGACTTGCGTTCGTATCTGACCCGCAACTTCATCCTGTCGTGGCGGTCTCACTCTTCAATTGACCAGCTAGGACTGACGACCCGTTAAAGCCTTTCGCTCCCTTTGAACTATGCTGGCGGCCGCCGCGAAGCGCATGCGCCAGAGCACGATGCACACGCTCAAGGCCTACGACAAGAGCGAACACCGGCTGCTGGTCGTGGGCGGCAACGGCTTCGTGGGCAGCAACATCCTGCAGCGCGCCGTGCAGAAGGGCATCGAGGTGCGCAGCCTCAACCCGTCGGGCAAGCCGCAGTGGCAGGACGTGCCCTGGATCGACCAGGTGGACTGGCGCGCGGGCGACGTGTTCGACGACAAGCAGCTGGCCGAGGCCGTACAGGGCGTCACGGGCGTCAGTACGTAGCGATGCTGGCTCTGGCGACGTTGGTGCATTGATCTGACTCTAGTTGTTGCTGTTGCTGCTGCTGTTGCAGTCTCGACGGTGGGAGCCTTCGGGAGCAACGAGTTCATGGAGAAGCTGTGCGGCGACGCGACGATCGCGGCGGCGCGCGCTGCGCAGAAGGCGGGAGTGGAGCGCTTCGTGTTCGTGTCCAACTCGCGCGTGGGCTCGTACTACCCGTCGTGGCTGCCGATGCACGGCTACTACAATGGGAAGGAGAGGGCGGAGGCTGCTGTGCAGGCCAGGTGAGCGCTGGGACGAGGTGGACATGTAACGACGGTGATGCTCACCAGTGGTTTTGAACCGCGCCAGGTTTCCCGAGACGGGGGTGGCGCTGCGCCCGGGCTTCATTTACGGCTGGCGCCGCACGAAGAAGGGTCAAGGCATCCCGTTGCAGCTTGTCGGGGCACCGATTTCGATGCTGGCGCGCGACCTGGGCGCGGTGTCTACGGGGATAGGCTATATGCCGTTCTTTGGCGAGGAGATGAAAGCTGCTATTCCAGTCGGAGTTGTCGCCAAGGCTGCGGTGCTCAGTGCAATCGGCCCTGTTCATGGACAGACGTTAGACACGACGAGCATGCTAGAGATCGCCGCCTCCTTCCACATCCACGAATGAGCAAGACCGACATGAGCTCGACCGCAAAATTCTACAATTTACTCAACTGCAGAACAACCTGAAGCCACTCGTTGGCAAACTTCTAACGTAAGAAATAATTATGAATGAAATCTTTGAATCTGGATGAATGGAGACACTTCAATCGATGCCTTCTATTACCTTTTGTCTATCTTCGAGCCATTGCTTGCGCAGTGTACTTCATGCCGATAACTCCGATCTTCTTCTTGCGTTTTTCAGCATCAAGGCGTCGCTGCTCCAGCTCCTCCGTTCGATCTTTCCAGTATTGCTGCACAATCAAGCCAACGAGGATTAAAAAAAAACAACCAAGAGCTGGTAGCCGTATCAATCGCCAGGACACACCTCCTTTTGCTTCTCTTTTTGCTTCTCCAGCTGCTCTTTCAAACTCTTCACATCGGATTCACTCTGTTCTGCTTGACCTGGCAGATAAAGCTCTTCCAACGTTTGCACCCAAAGGTCCCGGACGCTTGTAGTTCCAGCCGTCAGCTCGAGTAGTTTCTGTCCATTCTGCCCGAGGAGTACCAAGTCGAGACGTCCTGCAAAACCCCAGATAAATTAGCTCGCGAAGTGCCATCGAAGCGCGTGCCGTATGTGCCGTACCCATTGGACACACTTTGCCAATTCGGTGAATCGGGAGCTCTTCCAAGGTGCTTGGTCCAGGAGTCTGTCGCCACATAAGTCTGCAATGCACCACAAATCCGACTTAGTCCGCGCCGTATCACCCCAATTCGATTTTAGATGTGCATCGAACTTCGTAGCCGCAGGATTTAGCTGCAAGTAAACGTTCTCGGTTCGACTGAGCACTCCAAGGAACGAACTCTTCTTCTTAAAGTCGTTGCCTTCCTTGAGCAGCTCCTGGCGGGCCAGCATCTCCGCGTTGCCACCCCCGCAGCAGACATTGCCCATGGTCGCTGAGCACTTCCTCGTTGAGATATCGTCCTTTCTGCTTGTTGATGCGAACCAAACTCAAAATACTACCAGGCGACTGGAATAGGCTGTGAAAAACATGGATTCAACCTTGATAAGGTGCACGAACATCATGTATATTTCTCAAAGCTTATTGAGGCTTGTTAGAGAAACTGAGCAAGTTACGACACGAAGCAGCTTCTCTCGCTACATGGCTAGGAGTTCGCGGGCGTGAGCTGTGGAACATATATATGGAGGCTGCTCCGTTTAGCGGCGAAGAGCCCTGGCCCTGGCACCCTTGGCAGCACAACCACCACCCGTAGAAGGGGTGGAAGGGGTCGAGCCCCACGGAGAACCCTTCGACGCTCCAGCGGCCGATGCTCCAGTTGCCGAGTCACCAGTGCCGGAGCTTTCAGGGGTAGTGCCGCCCTTGGTAGCATCAGTGGCTCCACTGGACGAATCACCAGTGCCAGAGGTATCGGTGGTGGCGCCGCCCTTGGTGGCATCAGACGCACCCTTGGTAGCATCGGCCGCTCCAGTGCTGGAGTCTCCGGTGCCAGAGCTGTCAGTGGTAGCGCCACCCTTCGTGGCATTGGACGCGCCCTTGGTGGCGTTACTGGCCCCTGAAGACGTGCCAGGCGACGTCGCACTGGAGCCACCCTTCGCAGCACACGTCGTTGCCTTACCCGGTGTGGTTGTGAAGGCCGACACCGTGAAGTCAGGCTTGCCGCCCTTCTTCCACGTGCAGCACGGGTCACCGAAGGCGGCACCGTTGGTCATGCTCGAGCCTGGGAACTTGGCCTCACACAGACTTTTGGACCAGGTGTGACCGGCGGTTGCGAACGCTTGAGCAAAGTCCGTCGTCTTGGAGCTGTCATCGCCCGGGTGCCCGAGTGCCTGCTGGAAGGAGCTGCCGTTCGGGAGCTCGTTGAGGTACTTGGCAAGGCCATAGGCCGAGTCCATCGTGGAAGCGATCGTCAGGGCAGCGGCGGCGACGACAAGGTGGATCTGCATCTTGGCTGTCTGAAAAGGTTGGTCTTTCTGGCGGTGCGGATGTCGAGGCAAGTTGTAAAGTGAGAGTTGGAGTGAGGAGCCCTCGCAAAGGACAATCGTTCGGCCGGTTTTGCCGCACCGGTTCCACAGCGGGAGCACATGTATTATACGGATAAAAGTGATTCAGGGACTTGTTTCTAATGGCAAGCGTTCTGGAGGTGCAGGCGTTTTCATCTGCGGATGGTGAAGAGTATCCATGTATGCTTCACTGACAGCAAAACAGTGAGTCGGGCGCGTCTGCACATCGCGGTGACGATCTTGAACATTTCACATCGCGTCGCCCATGTGTTACGACACTGCCATTGGCGTGTTCTCGACGATACGAACGCATAATAGAGTGCAATGACTGGAAGCTTCGCGTGCATGTATAATACATGTAATGTACATGTACGGTAGTATTATCGGAGGTGGAGCAGCCAGAGTGGTGGTGTCGTTGGCGTGTTCTCGACGGTACGCACGCATAGAGCGCAATGACTGGAGGCTTCGCGTGCATGTATGATACATGTATATGTACGGTAGTATTATAGGAGGTGGAGCAACACCAGAGTGGTGCTACCTGTAACTTACAGGGCAGCACATGTAAGCTTGTCTCATAGTTAATTCACATGCTATAAAACATTAATTAATACTTAAATTAAGTACATGTACACTCGAACAAGACAATAACGCAATGGAAAGCTCTCTCACTTTGTTAACTGTCCCTTGGACGCTTACAAGAACAATCTTAAAGGCAAAAAATGTCAACGCCACAGCGCTTAGTAAGGGAATTTGCCAATTTAGTGCACTTTTCAAAGGGCATCAGTCAAGGCGCGATAGCCGAAAGTCTACTGTGAGTTTCAGTGTGCAATATGCATGCCCAGACAGGTGTTTGTTTACTCTCTTTCACAGATTAATTCTGGTATGGAGAGGCTCTTATTGGGTAGTTTGGATGGACTGTAGTGAATGGCCTATTTCCTGCTGATTGCCAGTTTAGTGCTCCTTTTTATCTTAGTATTTGTATGAACCAGCATTTCTCAAACTGGGACAGTGTTTCTTTCGTTCAGTGGTTAGGTAACCTATAATACTCGATAAAAACGCAAACACATCAGTATTGAAAGGATATGTATCTTGGAAATAATTTGTCATTTCGACAGTGCTGACAGCTCAGTCGGTTAACGCCGCTGGCTTAATGAGGGCCCTACGGGGAGCATGGTTGTCGCGGGTTCGAGTCCCCTCGGACACGTTAATTCTCCGCACTGTTATAAAGGTATGATTATCTGCTCATCTGTGTGTGCAATTGACTTACAGTAACTAACATTGATTTGCCTGTCTGTCTTATCTCTTGACTAAACTTCAAACAGCGATTGCTCGGGTGCGCCTGGAGCATTTTCAACCTCCGTATGAACCGGTGTCAGTCGGGAACCTTTTTGCCGTGCCTTTCGAGGTTTTGCTTGTAGGTTCTCTAGTAGTTCACGGGTTAGCAATCGCCCACCAACTGTCGCTGTCTTCCGCTTCCTGCCTTTCGTGCGTGGTGGTGGGAGGACGAGAAGCTGTTGTTGGACGGTTTTCTTCACGTGAAGCCAAGCGGCTTGCTTAATCGACGCCGGCGCCGCTTCATAAAGCGCCTGTACCAGCCGCTACCAGCGCCAGTGCCCGTAGTCATCTCAGCTATCGTGCTGGCCTTGGCAATGATTTCCCACGTTTGGCCGGCTTCCCGATAAGCTGTCGCCCCATTATCCACTCACAAAGGTTTTGCTCTGCCTCAGCTGTCAGGCGTGGTTGAGGGCCACGTCACTGAGACTCCATCGATTCGTCTTTCTTGCGCTTACCTACCCACTTAATTAGCTTGCGGTAGAGTTTAGCTTGCTTTTGGTGTAGTCTCCGCGCTTCTTGGTCATGATTCTCGGGGCGAGGTCAATTTGGTAGTGATAGTCAAATAGTTAAGCTCATGCCACTAGTACTAACTGCAAAAGCAGACGAGACAAATCGGGTGGTCGAGAGTTAGCCAACAGGAGCTGTATACATAATGGCAGGTTTTACGGTTTCAAATATTTCATCCAGTAATATACCAGAGCTCGTAGGGTTTTGGCGTGATTGGTCGTTTCTATTAGTGCACTAATATGCTTCTAGTGCACTAAAGTGGCAGATTCCCTTAGCGATTAGTTTTGGCAGCCTTCCCAGCGCAGCGCATCGAAGGAGGAGCGGGGGCCGACCCCCAAGTATTGCCTGAGGCTGGCGCTGGAGTCCAACCCTTGGTCGCATCAGAGGCGGGTGATGGCGCGGAACCCTTGGTTGCATCGGAGGCCCCGCCGTCGGAAGAACCCTGCGTTGCATCAGAGGCCCCATTAGACGAACCCTTCGTGGCATCGGAAGCACCACCAGAGGCGCACGTAGTGGCTTTTGTTGGCGCAGTTGTAAATGGGGTGACGGTGAAGTCGGGCTTGCCCCCCTTTTTCCACGTGCAGCACGGGTCACCGAAGGCCTCGCCGTTGGTCATACTTGCTCCCGGGAACTTGGCCTCACACAGGCTTTTGGTCCATGACTGCCCAGCGTTGTCGAACGCCTGCGCAAAGTCCGTTTGCTGGGAGCTGTCGTCTCCAGGATGGCCGAGAGCCTGCTTGAACAAGCTGCCGTTGGGGAGCTCTTGCAGGAACTGCTGCATAGCTATAGCCGAGTCCAAAGTGATGGCGATAACCAGAGCAGTGGAACCGATGACAGCTTGGATCTTCATGTTGGCAGCCTGGGGTATGGTGTTCGATGTGCAAGGAAAACTGCAAAATGAGCGTAGCTTTGGTCAGGCGTCAGCGGATCAAATTGAATCTAGGAATGAACACAGTTAGTTCTAAACCTTTGCGGTGCGCTGCCTTCCCACTCTGCGGATGGGGAACCACTTGAAGAGCACGCAAATAAAATAAGCGACACAACCACAGATCGTGTTGTCGCTCTTGACCATTTCATGCAGTCGAACTGCACCGAATAACGTGCTAGTAAGACCTCGTGATTTCTACGCGTGGATACCGATGTAAAATTACAACCCAGCACCTTCCAAACTAGTTCGAAGTAACAGGTCGCCAATGACGTGTATCTTTTACCTACTAATGTACCGCTATCTAAGATCAATATCTATTCGAGCGAGGCGCTATAAAACCAAGTTCAGGCCGAGCAAACAGCCAAGCGAAAGTTGCAGTCGTTGAAGTTGCCCTGCATCTGAAATCCTCGGGAAACCGATCGAGTATTTTAATTGGTTGAAACGCCACATACAGTTCTCAAGTGTAGATTACCCCACAGGCATACCGTCATCAAGAGTCCAAGTTTGCAGCACCGAAGAAAGAATGAGGAGCTCCGACAGCAGCCGTAGCGACCTTCTCTTCCTGAATTTCAACCAGGAGGCGTCGTACGTTTGCGTCTTGCCTGCGCGTATGCAGCGCCCAGCCCTGGGCAATCTAATGGCCATCGACTGACGTTGGCTCTGGCTGTATCTGCTGGGTGGATCGATCTCAGGTGCATCAGCGTAGGCACGCGCCAAGGTTTCGCCATCTATAACTGCGAGCCCTTCGGCAAATGCTTCCAGGAGGACATTGGGGGCATTGGCATCGCTGAGATGCTCTACTGCACCAGTCTGGTGGCTCTGGTGGGCGCTGGGGACCAGGTCGGTGGAATGGCTTCTCGCTGCGCAATGTCACTTGGTCAGCTGCTGACACGGAAGACAATGCAATGCTGTGCTTTGGATTATGTAGCCGGCGTTTTCGCCGAGGAGACTGCGTGTGTGGAACACCAAGACGGGCGCAGCAATCTGCGACTTGAATTTCGTCACAGCCGTGCTGGCTGTGCGCATGAACCGGCAGAGGTATCGGTCGTTGCTGACTCAGGGTGGAGACGATAGAGATAATGATGAGTTATTGATGTGTGTTGTTGACTTGCAGACTCGTGGCGGTGCTGGAACGCAAGATTTACATTTTCGATATCAGCACCATGAAGATCCTGGAGACGCTGGACACGTCGCCCAACCCGAAGGCACTTTGTGTGCTCTCCCCGCACGACAACGGCCACCTGGCATTCCCCTCCGGCGCTTCACCGGGAGAGATCGTTTTGTATGATGCCAACAACCTTAGTGTACTGAACGCGTTTCAGGCTCATCGAACGGCCCCCGTGGCGATGGCGTTTAATCCTCAGGGAACATTGCTCGCAACAGCATCTGAATCGGTGAGAAGAGAGGTTGCACGCAGGTGTTAGTAGCTGAAATTGAGCTAACAATGGTGTGCGTACGTGGCCGAAATTTGTAGGGCACACTGATCCGGGTGTTCTCAGTGCCGAGTGGGAAGAAAGCGGCAGCATTCCGACGTGGCTCTTACGGCGCTCAAGTCTACTGCCTTGCCTTTAACGAGAGCTCGACGATCTTGTGCGCATCTAGCGATACCGGTACTATTCACTTTTTCTCACTGACAGGAGCTGAGAGCTCCGCTACGGGCAGCTTTGGACATTTCACGCCGATCACTTCAACTCTAGCTGTTGCTGGGAGCACTTTCGGCTCCACAGTATTTGGTAGTGCTGCCGCTCCACCAAGTCCCGTAACCTCATCAGCCTTAGGCTCGTCACCCGGAAAACCTGCTTCCCACCATCCTGCGTCAGGTGTTTCGGCCCCTACGCGTACAACGCGCACCAGCACGGGCTCGACTGCGAGCAATTTTGATGATGTGGCTGGCGTTATGAGTGCCTACCTCCCCAGCTCCTTTTCTGGCATCGCCGAAGGTACTCGGGACTTCGCTTACGTACGTGCATACATCTCTTCGCCTTACAGCTTACTATCGCGAGTCATGTTTAACATTTTTTTGCCAGGCTCGGCTTCGCTCGACGGGGGTCCCGAATCAATGCGCTATCCATGGTCCGAGAGACGCCAAGAACCCGATTGTGCAGCTGTATGTGGCTACAGCCGACGGCTACTTTTATGAGTACTCGTTGAACCTTACAGTCGGCGGCAAGTGCAAGCTCGAACGGGTATGCGGCTTCTTGATTCTGATATCTGGTAATTCGTCCGAGCTAACTGGATGCTATTACTGCATGTATGTACAGGAAAACGTACTTCGAGACAGCACTTCCGAGGAAATCGAGGCCATCTACATTTCGTAGCACCCGCCTAGCGAGATTTTTCAATACTAACACGCCGGTACAGCAAAAAGACCTACTACGTGACAAAGAAGTTTTGCCGGGAGATGACAACTGCAAACGATATCCAACCTGTTGATAAAATAAACAAATAAAATATACGATATCGCTAATGCCTGTATGGGTTGAATAGGTTGAATCAAAACACCAGCTCGATTAAGTAGTTGCTAATCCATACGCCGCCACGATAGCGTGTGTCTATGACGCTGGGTTCCTAAAGTTGGGCGTTATCCACTGATGACTTAGTCACCGCCGCCACTTACGAAGCCGGAACTAGTTGGTTCGGTCTGAATCTGCGCGAGTTTAGTAGATCAGCCGCTCAAACTCGATGCCTTGGACGCTGTACCCACGCAAAGACCGATGCACCACCGCGGCAAACTGCTTCGGGTCGTTGCGGAACAGTTCTGCGGCTTCTGCTCTCGCAGTAAACAGAGTAAAACACAGTAGTTAGCTATGAAACGCCACACATATTGCAGTAAATATCTCCGCTCGGCAACAAACCTTTATTCAGCGGGTCGTCCGGGTTGGGCTCGTAGAACAGGTAGATCAGACCATAAATGACCGAGTTGATGTCCAGCACGGGTTTCCAGTCCTCGCGCAGAATGTTCAGACACACGTTGCCGTCGAGGTCGATGTTGGGGTGGTAAATCTATCAGCACCACAACATTCAGTAGCGTTAGCATCCTCCGGGCTTTGCTCCCAATCGATTGGTATCTTTTGACGGGCAATCCAGTGACTATTGAGGGCGCGTACTTTCGTCAGGCAGCGAACCTTGGGCGGGTCGTGCGGATACATCTGCAGCGTAACAAGCACCAGCCACATCAGTCTCCCCATAAACCCTCTTGATTCTATACCGCTAAGATATCACCGCACGCACAGGCGGGATCTTAAAGCTGAAGTCGTAGGCCGCGCCCTTCCACAGTCCCGTGTCCACTGTCACCTACAGTGCAATACGCACGAGCCAATCATCAGTCTCTGTCTGTATCCTGCACCCGCGTGGACCTCCTAGCAGCCCCTAGCCGCACCTTGACGGTGAACACCGTGAGGTCGTTCTGCTCCGGGAAGTCGATGGCCGCCGCCTTGCCGCCGTCCAGCTCCGCGATATCTGGCAGCAGCAACGAGCTCGCGTCAGTCCCCCGCCTCCTGCATTTTGTCTTGGCGTTTGTATGGCCTCCTTACCTTTCTGGATGCGGATCTCGCCGGGTGTGCGCTTCTTCTCCTTGCTGGCGCCGGCGCGCTTGCCGCGGCCGATGCCCAGGATCTTCGTCTTGGGCTTCGGGGCCTCGCCCGTCTCGGCCGCGGTGGCCGCCGCCTCCTTCTCCTCGGCCTTCTTCTCCGCCTGCTTGGCTTTAAGGCGGATCATCGCGTCGAGAACTGCCTGCCTGAGCTCCTGCCTGCTGCCTTCTCTTGTCTTTGCCAAGTGAGTCGCTTACGTCTTGGGAATTTCTGAACCCTTACCGTTACTTTTAGCCGTTACTTTCCTCGGTGATGTGAGCCACATAAAAACGTTTCATTCATTTCGTTACGGCGACTAGCAAGAGCTGCCTACTTCAATCTGTCCAGGGTCTGACTGTCAACGCCAACTGCGATGAGTGACCACTTACAGCTTGGCGGGCATGATCTGCTTCAGCTGCGGCGCGACCTCGTCGTCGTCCGGGTCCGTGGCGTTGGTGAAGTCCGTAATCTGGGCGAACTTGGCTTGCACGGCCTCGGGAGTGATCTCCGTCTCGAGGTCCAGGAACACGCCGGGGCTGCGCACGTACTTGACCTGCCCGACGAAGCCGCCGCCGCTCTCGAAGATCTTGCCCGAGCAGGGCACCGACTCGTGGCACAGGAAGGCGATCGTGGGCGCCACGTACTCGGGCTTCCACTTGGCCACGAGGTCCGCCGGCATGATGGTCTCCGTCATCTTGGAGCCGGCACCGGGGGCCACGATGTTCACCTTGATGTTCGCGCGAGAGCCCTCCTTGGCCAGCGACTTGCCGAGGCCGGTCATGGCAGCCTTCACGGCGCTGTAGTTGGTCTGGCCGAACTGGCCGTATAGGCCGTTCACCGACGTGATGAGGATCACGCGGCCGTACTTCTGCTTGCGCATGTGGGGCCACGCGGCGTGGGTCACCGCGAACGCTGCACACAGTCACACAGTGGATGGGTAAAGTAAATAACAACTCTCGTACCAACACAAACACGTCAGTGTGCAGCTCGCCACGTACTTCCTTGCAGGTGCACGTCGAGCACCTGGTTCCACTGGGCCTTGGTCATCTTGGCGAACGTCACGTCGCGCAGGATGCCGGCGTTGTTCACCAGGATGTCCACGCGGCCGAAGTTCTCGATGGCAGTGGCCACCACCTTCTCGCCGTCCGTCACCGAGTTGTAGTTGGCGACCGCGACGCCACCTAGCAGTCAGCAGACACAACGGTTGAGCGTCAACATCTCTCCACTCCACCGCCACAGACTCGAGGCAGACCACGCCCACGCACCCTTGGCCTTGATCTCGTTGACCACTGAGTCCGCCGCCTCCTTGCTGAAGTCGTTCACCACACTGCAGCCAGCAACAAGCGTTAGATACCGAGGCGACTCGTGACAGAGGGCTGTGAGCCGTAGCACACGCACACTTTGGCGCCGCGCTCGGCGAACAGCAGCGCGTAGCAGCGACCGATTCCAGCGCCGGAGCCGGTGACGATAGCGACCTTGCCGTCGAAGCGAAGCATGGCGGAGCGCGCGGAGGTTGAAGTGCGAGGAGAGGACGTGTGCAGTCGGCGCAAATTTGCGATGTGAAGGGCTTCCACGTTCGGCACGATGGAAGCGCCGCGTAACTAAATTACATTTTGATATGTCTCTTTCCGCGGGGTATGAGGTTTAATAGAGGTGATTCTAATACTGATAGATGTATTAGTCTATCGGATTAAGAGGGGTATGTAACAATATATATTATATAGTGAAACCAACATGTTGGCAGCGTTGAACTTGCCGTTTTACGTCATCGTTTTACGCATGCGATACCGGTTTAGTGATTCCGGGCGGGCCTAGTGAAGACCTCGTGGAACACGTGAAAAACACAATCACTAGCCCTTAGGGCCCTGAATCCCTGAATAAAAACAACTTTAAACTAGCGATTCGCGAAGACAGAAAGTAGCTTATTGCTCGAATAAGAAGAAACCAGGCAGACCCAACAGCAGCCCTCCGCATCACAAAAACGACCTCTTGAACCATCACGATTAGGTTATATCCGTCAATCTTCAATCTGCTTTGGTTTGGTCTGACAATGATTGTTATGATGTCGTTATGATAGGAAGATATGATGCACTCTAATTGGGTCTAAATATATTATTAAATTAGCCAATAGGAAAAGAAGCGTCCCGTCATGACCAATGTGGCGAAGAAATTCACGGGGAAGAAGCGCAACCAAGTTGAAGCGACGAGTGCTGAGCCTGGCAGCTGCTTCTACTGCTTTGAGGACGGTCATCGTAAGAAGGACTGCCTGATTATGGCGAAAGATCGCGATCCGAAGAGACCGGGTGGAGCGTTGTTCCGCTCGAACACCCGGGCTGCTCCGAGTGCGAAGAAGAAACGTTTGATGGCGGTGAAGAGGGGACCCACTCCGTAGAAGAAAGCAGCCAGCGAAAAGGGCTCGGAGATGACGACGGCGGAAGCCCACGCCTACGACCAACAACTGGCAAAGGCGATTGAGGACGCCGACGAATTTGCGTTTGAAGAGAATGTTCCGGTGAGTGAAGGCGAAGAAACCGAGGACAAGGTGTTCAACCCAATGGACATCGATGCTGAGGTAAGGAAGCATTATGGAAGGTACTTATCTATGTTAAAGGAATTAGAGGTAACTGATGATCTGTGGGTTGTCGATACTGGCGCAGGACACGCCGTAAGCCCAAGCCGACACTGGTTCAGTAGTCTTGGACGAGGCCAACCTCACACATTTGAGTACGGAAACCGGGGCACCTCATTGAGTACGCTACAAGGCACGGTGAGATTTAGTATACTCAAACCAAAAGGGTATTACAGTGATATCTCAATAAGAATGTTGCCTTTGATAAGGAGTGTAGTAGCAATTTGTTAAGTGCATATTACCTTGCAACGCAGGGATATTGGCACATTCAGGATAAGAGCGAGGAGTACCTATATTTTCTGGATAAGAATAATCGGTTCGTATTTGCTGCAGTAGCAATAGACGAGGTGTACTACCTCCCCAGTAAAAGAATGGGAGATAGTACTAAAGTACTATCGGTTAAAAGTGTTAATCCCAAGTTCATTCATAACGCAATGAAAGAATGGCACTTGCGACTAGGTCATGTTGGAAAGGACCGGTTGATGAGCATCTTGTCCAGTGCAGTAATTGACGGTGCGCCCTGTCTCGAACGAAAGGACATGGCAAAGATAGCCTTCTTTTGTCGCGCATGTGCACTGGCTAAATCTCGTCGGATGTCATACCGCAACATGATAGGGGCAAAAGCAACTGAACCACTGCATACACTTCATATGGACTCATTAGGAAAGATAAAACCCCTTGGTTTATATGGCACAGCAGGTTTTAAGTATGCCCTGGCCGTTGTGGACGACGCCACTGCCTATAAATGGTATTTTGTGATGAAATCACTAAAGGAGGTGGGAGCGAAATTAACAACTCTCATTACACAACTAGAAAAGCAACTTCCATATACCGTCAAAAGGATAAGGACGGATGGTGGTACAGAATTTCTCAATACAGTTGTGAAAAAGTACTGTACTAAGAAGGGCCTGATATTCCAACAGTCAAATGTTGAATCCCAAGAAGAAAATGACTCCGCCGAACGAGCACATCAGACCGTTATGGGTAACGTTAGGTGTTCCTTGGTAGGATCTGGTATGGCTGCAAAGTGGTGGCCAGAGGCGTTGATGTATATGACCTCCGTAGTCAATCGAGTACCAACAGTCAGATTAAAAGGTAAAACACCGTATGAAGCGCTATATGGGAAAAAGCCTAGTGGGTTAAGCTTGAGAATATGGGGTAGTACCTGCTACGCTCATATTCCAAAATCTAAACGAGCTAACCAAAAGCTTAGCGATAGAGCAGTCGAGTGTAAACTACTCGGGCTCTCTGACAACTACAAAGGATACCGACTCCTTGATGTGAAAGAGAATAAATACCTCATAGCCCGAGACGTCAGGTTTGACGTCACGTCTACTGCAGGCCTAATCGCCAAGTCGTTTCCATCGGGAACCGTTGAGATCAGTCAAGAAACCATAAACGAGGTGTGTGGGCTAGGTAAGAGGACACGGGATGCGGTTGCACACGCTCCAACAAAGCACAGACGAACAGAGGAGTCGCCATTGCCCTCAATGAGTACGGAAACAGTGGGAGATGTGGGGGCTAATGAAGGCGTACCCCCAATTCCACGGCCTCGTCGAAAACGGACGGCTAATTCTCGGCTAAAAGACTACGTGGTGGCAATTAACACGGTCACGCGGAGCATTAAACTAATACCAATTCCGAGATCACTCAAAGAGGCAAGGCAGGGACCTCATGCCAAACAGTGGGAGGAGGCATTATTAGTTGAGTACCGGGCACTAGTTAAAAATGGAACTTGGGAGCTCGTCCCGCTACCTAAAGGCCGAAAGGTACTCGGCTGTCATTGGGTTTTTGACGTAAAATACAACCCTGACGGTACAATTGATCGTTTTAAGGCACGACTTGTCGTCAGAGTAATACACAAATATATGGGATTGACTATGATGAGATCTTCTCTCCAGTGGCTCGGTATGAGTCGCTGAGATTGTTCTTAGCCATAGCAACTATACAGGACTTGTATGTCCATCAAATGGATGTGTCCACTGCATTCCTCAATGGGACCTTATTTGAGGATATATATATGCAACAACCTCACGGATTTCGGCATGGGAACGCTTCAACAGTGTGTAAGCTAAAGAAGAGCCTTTATGGACTCAAACAGGCACCACGCATCTGGTATGCGCTTCTCAATAAGTTCTTACTTCAATTAGGGTTTTTCCGGTGCAAAAAGGAGTACTGTTTGTACCGGCAAAAGTGGGAGGTAAAAGGAGAGAAACACATAGTACTCATATGCGTATACGTAGATGATATTACTATCGCTGCAAGTAATATGATACTTATGAATAAGGTGAAAGCCAAACTTGCCTCACGATTTACTATGAAAGATCTAGGCGAGATCCACTACCTCCTCAAAATGGAGATAAAAAGAGATAGGAAAACAAAATTCTCAGTATGTCCCAACACAAGTATATTATGGACTTACTACAGAAGTTTAATATGACTGAGAGTGTAGCAGAGCCAACACCTCAAGCCAAAAGTATAGTCCTCGAAATGGAAGTTAGTATGAGTCCAGAGCAAATAGCAGCTCAGCCATTTGATTATAGGGGACTTGTGGGGTCTTTGATGTATCTAGTCCGTGGTACGCGCCCTGATATTGCAAACGCAGTCAGAGAACTAAGTAAGTTCCTGTCCTGTTATAACAAAACTCACTACAGGGCAGCACAGAGAGTACTAAAGTATCTGAAAGGAACGTCGACGTATGGCCTCATATTCGACGGAAAAAGTAAAGAAGTATTATATGAGCTATACACAGACGCGAGCTTCGCGAATGCTAATGAGGATCGAAAGTCAGTGACTGGGTATGTGAGTATTATGGCCGATGCCTGTATTACATGGAAAAGTTCGAGGCAAGATACAGTCAGTCTCCACACAGCACAAGCTGAATTAATAGCAGCGAGTGAGGGAATAAAAGAGAGCGAATGGTTGTGGTACGTACTGGAGGAACTGGGCTTTAAGCAAAAACAACCGATAGTATGCTGGTGTGATAATAAAGGAGCAATTAGTATAATAAAGGACCCAGCTAACCATGCTTCCACAAAACACACTGATATTAAAGGGCTTTATGCGAGAAAAGTACATGACGATGGACGAATAGTAGTATCATACTGCAATACTAATGATATGGTTGCAGATGCCCTCATCAGGCACTGCCTCAAACTCAATTTGAGAAGCTGAGGAACCTCATGGGGGTTAAGGACCTAAGCCTACCCTTACCACGGCAACATAGCATGGGTAACTCGTGACTTGCGATCTTTTTGGTATCACTTGATTGTGAGAAACCATCGGGTTTGCTATCTTTCGCTAGTATGTCTTTAAGATCCACCATGTGGTCAAGTTCAAGCCAGCCGGCTTCAAGTTGAAGTGCAAAGATACTTTTGATCCAAGGACAAGTAAAGGACAAAGACTTATGCGATAAGACTAAACAATAAGACGCAACGTTATCGTATTATTAAGACTCTCAAATGCTTAAGTTTTTGGTTAAAGACTAGACTAGGACGAACAATATGAATTGGCCCAAGCACAGCCAGAGCCACCGTTGACCGCAGCCGAGGTTATGCGGCGAATAGGAACTGTGCCACGCGCGCGCCTCGGCCTCTGGATGGTGGTGCCACAGGATTGCTCCTGGGCTTTTTAACCATGTTTGTCCTAGCCCCCCGAAGGTTTAATTGCGGCCATAGGCGCAAAGTCGAACCGAAACCTTAAAGCAAAATTGAAAGTGAGGAGAGTAGAGAGCTTGAAAGCCAACAAAGAGGCCAATGCGAGCCCCAGAAGCAATTAAGTAATAGGCAGAAGTCATAAGAAATCCAGGAAGTCATATGAAAAGTGGGATTTCAGAATTATAATTTTCAGAATTGACGTATGTTTTGGCTGTAATCACATCTTGTGATATGCCGAAATATTGTCATATAGTGAACGATCATATGAGCCAAAAATATGTTTTTCTGGCTCTGAGAAAAGTATTAGACATTTATTTCTAATGGGTAAGTTACGATGCAGAGCCCAGCCGTCCTAATAAATTCGGGAAATCTGTAAATAAAAGTATGAAAGAGGACGCTGTAATGCCATGTGACCTAAGAAATCAAGTAAATTAAGTAATCTTAGGTAAACAAAGGATCGGCAAACAGCCGTCTTAAGAAAGGATGGAAATCCGTGTGGTGAACACAAGATGCGATCTGAGATGTGCCAGAACTTTTAGTGGGAGTGTTATGATGTCGTTATGATAGGAAGATATGATACACTCTAATTGGATCTAAATATATTATTAAATTAGCCGATAGGAAAAGTACAGGTCACCTACTTGTGTGCACCACACCCAACCTGCCGAGGGATGTAAGAAGAGGAGGAGGACGCGTGGCACCGCCACTGCAGTCCCCCTCACTTCGAAACTGACGGCCTACAGCTAAGGCTGACAATGATCTACGATGCAATGGCTTACGTGCCGCACCGCGCCACTACTTTTTTCCGACGAGTTCATGACACCACACCTTATTTGGACAGATATCAGCCAAATTGTACTTAAGTAATCCAGTACTGTCGTCACACGATCAATTCAAGTGATTGCTTTTCTCCCTCAAAAATCGTTTACCACAATCATTAACCTCTTGGTTCCCGAAAAAAGGGGCCCAGAACACGTAAGCGAACGTCGTAACTTACGACTTATCCATGTACCATTGGTTTTGTATGAGGCACAGATAGGACGTGGGTTTAGGTACATAAGGTTTCGAGAGGTTTTCAATTCAATGTCGTCAGTTATACACCTTTTAGATATCGAAAGCAGCGGCCATGTCGTAACTTACTCCTCGAGAGCAAATCTAAAGATAGCAAAAGAGCAGAGACGTTGCACAATGAATCCAGGCAAGCCAAAAACTAAAGAAAAAAGGTGCGTTGCTTCAAAAAATTGCATAATCAAGTGCCTACAGCTCACGCATCAACTGAAACGCAGCTCACTCATCACAAGCCTACTCATCCTCGCTGCATTCTTCATTGTCGGACTCGCATCCGTAGTCGCTGCCGTCTGCGCGGAGCTGGAGTTCGCGGCGGGTCTTCTTGCGGACTCCAGCTTTCTGGCCGGGACGACGCAAGACCACGCGCGTCCCTAGGTGCGTTGGGATCGCCTCGCCGGCGCCGAAATCGTCGTGCCAGATCTCAAAACAGGTCTTGGCTTGCCCCTTGTACTCACGTCGACTTTTGTTACACAGCCAACACTTTGCGTCGTCCACCGAGCAGCGCTCACAGAACCAGGTGGTCTGGTAGGACTTCTTGTGCTTGTTGACCCGCAGCAGCGCGCACACCTTGCAGGCACGCTGCCTGCGCTTCTGGACGCCACTGACCGTCACCCAGTCTTCGATCTGCTCCGACGCGTGCATGTGCCGTGCGCGCGCTCGCTTACGCTTCTGCGACCCAACCGTCGGCGTGGCTACGACTCCAACGAAGTCGTGGGGCTTCATCTGCAAGAGCTGGTTCTGTAGCAGGGCGAACCACTCTCCGCGCGTCAGGCAAGGTGTGCCGGCCATCCTCGCTGCCTCCTTGTGCGTGAGGTACGCGTTCACGAACGCCATGTCCACGAAGCCTAGGAAAAGGCTTCGGTAGTACTTCTGAAATTTGGTAGAGGTCTGCAGAGAGAAGCGCTGGAGGCGGAGCTGATCGTGCACATCAACTCCGCCCATCCAGCGCTGGTAGTCCGACACAGGACTCGGACACGGGACGGTTATCGGCCCCACACGCTTGACATTCCGCCCGATGCTCGACTCCGTCATCGCCGAGCCCGTGCACAAGTAGTGGACGGGCTTTCGGTCCCACCAATGGAACGCTACCATGGTGGGGACGGCCAGCGACCTCGTGAACGTAAACGTGCCTCTTGGGATGCTTGCAGGCCGGGTCTGCCGAGTGGTCTTGATGCGGTTGTCGTATCCGAGGCGGTTCAGCGTGATCGTGCCGAGCACGTACACGCCCATGCTGAGCAGCTCGATAGCGAGCAGGACCAACGAGTAGTAACGATCGATCACCACTGTGTGCCACGTGTAGCGCTCTTTCGCCGCGAAGATGATCTTCAGGTTACGGACGACAGCAGCAGCGCCCGTCTTGTGGTCGAATGCCTCATCGCCTGCATCGCCTTTTTTACGCTTGCCAGCGTAAAGTTCGAACCTAGGCAAGTACGACATAGCACGTCAGAGATATGAGAGCAAGTCGTAAGTTACGACTTACCAAACACGTATAAAAAAACGAAGTACCTGTGGCATTATGCCGTCCGCGAGTCGCACGTCATAAACATCTTGGACCCGTAGCGATGCGGCTTGTCCGGCATAAACATACGCGTTGTGTTCCGGCGCGAAGTGGCCGGCAGGACGCCCTCATCAAACGAGAACACCGCCGGCAGGCACCATCCTTCCAGGAACGTCTGCTGCAACTTGTCAATGATCGGGCGCAGCTTCCACAACTTGTCGCGCGTCCTCGGTGCCTCATTGTCCACGAAGTGCAGGTCCCTTAGGATGTCCTGGCATCGGTTCCGCCCCATGAAGCGGCCGAAGTTGCCGGCCGGGATGGCACCGTCTTCGACCATGGACCAGTGGTCGGCAATGCGGCGCTTCTGGGGGCAAAGCATCCGCGCAACGAGGAGCCCGATCACGTGCAAGATCTCGTGGGGCTCATATTCGTTCTTCAACTTGAGTCGGCGGCGAATCTGCTTCAGCGACTCGATCTTGCGTCCACGCTGCTTCCTCAGGATGCTCTGCGCGCGCCGGTCGAGTTGCTGTAGCGAGTAGCGGTTCGATTCTTGGGCAATCAGCACCCACATCGACTTGGGCATGAAGTACAGGAACGTTTGCAGCGGCGACGACGCCAGAGCACGTAGCTCGGCCACGGGTAGAGCCATCTCTTCGCCCAAACCGGGGTACGAGGGCGTGTTCACCTCGAACTCGGACGACATCGCTGGAGTCCACTCGGTCGCCTGCAACGCGGCCGCGCGCTGCTTCTTCTCTCTTGTAGTCAACCGCGAGTTTCCAATCATTAGCGACTGGATAAACGCTTCGTCCATCAGCTCTGCATCGGCCTCCGACAACACGTCCTCGTCCTCGTACTCCTCCTCTCCGCCCGTGGGCTCCTCCTCTTCATCAAAAGCTCCACTTCCTTCTCCCTCGCTCTAGTTCCCAGAATCCATGCTCTCGTACTCCTTCTCGTCCTCGCTGTCCGGGATGAAGTTTACGTCCGACTTCAGCGGGTGCATGCGAAGCGTCCGATACGGCGTGCCTTGTTGTTTCTCTTCTTCATCTTCAGGCTCGCTCTCGAGGCCGCTAGCCTCCGACAGGAGGTGAAGGTTCGCCGCCGCCTGGTGATACGACTCTCCGACGTTGAAGTGGCTCGGCGACAAGCCGAACGCGTGCGGCACCGCTGCTTGAGAGAGCTCGTCCGCCGAGGCACTCGAAGAAGAGCCGAAGATATCGTTCAACGTCCCTTGGGATAGTCCGACGGTGGTGTCAATCTGGGATGCACCCACCGCCGGACTCGCAGCGCCCGTGTCTGCCGCTGAACCAGTGTCCGCCACTGAGCCCGTGTCCGCCGACGTGCCCGTGCTCATGTCCGTTGTGACCGTGTCCGCCGTGACCGTGTCCGCCGTGACCGTGCCAGTAGTCTGTGCTGCCGCTGCGCTGGCAGGCTGACCCGCAGATGCGATTATCCCTTCCATCAGGCCGGACTCAAGCGCATACGCGACTAGTGCGTGTTCACCAGCGAATACCCCACTACCATCAGGTTTCACGTATCTGTAACATACACACAGGTCATATTAGTTCAGATTCAAACAGCACGCATTAGTCTATACGTACCGCCCTTCCGTAGATAGACCTCTAGGCTTCTTGTACGTCCAGCCCACCGCCCGCAGTTGCCGCCACAAGAAGGGAAAGTCGAGGTCGCGGACAACTGCGGCAACGGCGGAGGTCTTCCCGCGCTTGCTGGAGCGGATGCGCACCATCCCGCAGATTCTGAAATGATGAGTGAGTGGCATGTATCCATCGGCCCCCTAACCCAGCTTCGTTTTGGCGGGATTATGTCCCCGCCGTTGAATTTTCTCAAATACCTCTTTGGTTTTATAGTTTTGAAATGACTTAAATAAAGTATTGCCCGAGCCAATCTCTACTGTTCCTTGCGCTATGTCGTAAGTTACGACATAGCAAAACTGATACGTCGTAAGTTACGACGTCGGGAACCAGGGGGTTAATAGTCAGGATAAGACTATCATAAATAATGCAGTTGTTTTGAATCTAAATGTGATGTTAGCCAATCAAAACGTGCGTAACTGCTAATAGATTAACGAAACGTGGAGCATTTTAACGGTACGGGTAAGCTGAGTTCCAAACGAGAAAACATCCCAAAACAAGCTAACAAAAAAAACAATTCACTAAATAAAATTTATCATTTCCAAATGCTATGTTGACCTTCTTCTTTCTATGAGGTACGGTTGTACACAACTAGAGTGGGTTACCGTAATTAACGACACGACCTTCGTGACAGGTCGGAACCACACGGTTGCCACCGCGAGTGCGCTGTGGCCAATCAGAGTTCACTATAGGTTAACTGGCTGAGACGGTCTCGAATACCGAAACGGTTTCGCCATTCAATCAAAGTGACATTTCTATACAAGTTCCTACGCGGTAGTGTAACCCCTTGAACCCGACGGCCTGAACCGTACATGTTACGCGCAAAATCTTAACGTGGACCGTACACGTTAAGCTTTGCTATATTTGTTTTTTTTTGTATTTGCAGGTCTCTCAAAATTAGGCAGAAATACCTACCTACCTAATTTGACCTCGATTAGGCATTTTGGGAAAAGTCTGAATAGGTAGTTCTTGAGTAGTTCGATACAAATGGCTCAAAATCCAAATTAGGCATGCAGGTGGTATACTTTATTCAAGTGAATTGTAATTCGAAACAGATGGCTCAGAATCCGAGTTAGGCATTCAGGTGGTATACTTTATTCAAGTGAATTAGCTACGTGGACTCCTAGCGACGCGTTCAGCTAGATCGAGCAAAAATAAGTACTGCAGCGATTGGAGTTGGCTTTCCATTGCATAGTTGGTTAGAGCTGTTCTCTGCGGGTTCTTGACTTGTTTCAAGACGCTGAACTCACTCTCAACTGAGTGAGTGCCGGGTGATATCGCCGCTACTTTAACAACGAATGCGAGTAGTCAATAGTAGGTAGAGTTCATGTAGTTTTTCAACCTGTACCCAAAACGATACCCAAAAGCCCAATCTCCCCTAAAATATTTAAAGGAGTGATTTAACTAAACCACCTCTCGTTACCCTCTGGTGTAAAGGAACATTCTATTAATACGATAACAACTAAACACACCATCTAACACCTCTGGTGCGAAGCATGAAATTTACGATAGAAAGACGATTGATCCTGATAGATGAAAATATAAAGTATAATAGCAACATATATACGATCAACCGATCCAACCAACCGACCATAACGATAATGATTTCAAACGCGGATGATTCGATCATCTTTATAGGGAGTTCAAGTAAAAATACACAATAGTATAGGAGGGATGTTCAAATTAAATACAAAACGTGGCTACGAACGGATAAACCATACAGTGTGATTTACGATCATTTCAAAAAAGATGGAATTGACCCATTTGGTATTGAATTACTTAGCGAGCACGAACTTACAAATAGCATTGATATTTATGAGCACAAACAATTGGCTATTAATAGTATGACATGTATTAACAACCATATGCATAAGTTTAGAACTGGTGGTGAGAAAGAAAAATATGTCGATCCTAAATATGACCCACGCCGCAAGATCAAGTGTCCATGTGGTTCAAGCTATAGTCGCTATAACAAGGGTAAACATTTACAAACAAAAAAGCACCAAGCTTATGTCAGCCGTGATAATTGAAGAGAGGGTCATGACAATATTATCTTTTTTATCGATCCTAATATAAAGTCTTAAGTATATAGAGACAGTCATGACTTACACTCCGGAGTTTTATCAAGCCAACAAGGAACGACTTAAAGAGACTATGAAGCGTTCTTACCTAAAGAATAGAGACGCGCGTATCGCGAAGCAGAAGGAATACGATACTGCTAACTGTAACGGGGTTACACGCACAAGTGGCTACAAGCCACTGGTGATTTTAACAGATAGGATATCTGTTAAAAGTTTTAGATACTTCCTCACCTTGGTGTAAGTCACACCAATGGATACATTGAAGTGGGCCACCACAATGAGTGGTCCACACCTACCCAAATATCCTATTGGTAGAAAGTAGCATCTTTCTACCAATTAGAGACGTGCATATTGGCGGGGCTCTGACAGCCAGCCGCTGTCAACCCCTTTCATAGATGATAAACAGTTTTAGCACATTTATGAGGAAGATCAATTTACAAACACTACAGTTCTCATTTTACCTTAACTAAGCTACTTGGAGTCTTTATTTGATTTATATTATACTTGTGTACTCAAGTATAAGTAACTCAAGTTATTGCTAAGTACCTACGCTTCCTCATACACGTAGCGCAACGTGTAAGCAAAAGTAGTGAGTCAAGTTAGACCTACTACACCTGGTAGCACTTTGTGGTCCGTCCAACGACCGACTGCTTGACGTTCGTACGAGGTGTACGAACGCGGAGCCGAGAACCACATGAGCACGGAGGTGCCCATGGAGAGCTCCAACACGCCTGCTACGCATGTTGCACGCGCCGACTGCCCCCACCTGTCTGACCCAGAGTGGGAAGCCCTCCAACGACTGTCAACAGTCATTGGAGAAGCGGCGATAGCTACGATGCTGCATACGCTATCGCCGACGGAGCAACATGGTGTTGCTCTGGGGTTCATCATGAAGGAGCAGCGTGATGCTGCTTCCTCAGTGACGGCGTCGTCAGGGACGACATCGCGTGCTCAATCATTGAAATTGAGCGTAAGCAATTACGTGGGAAGAGAGGGCGAGCCTCTCCTCCGATGGCTTGTCGAGCTCGACACAGCCATAGCGGCTCGAAGCATCGTCGACCCGCTGTCGAGGGTCGCGTTCGCCATGTCCTGCCTTGGCGGACGCGCAAGGAGTTGGGCATATGGGCGCCGACTCTCCGATCCTACGTGCTTCAGCACGTACGAAGTATTCAAAGAGGAGCTCAGACAAGCGTTTGAACCCCCGCAAAACGAGTTCCGGTCGAGGGCGGAGTTCCTCGACCTTCAACAGGGTAAGCATGATGTTCATGCTTACGCGCAGCGTACACGGTACTTGGTCTCGAACATCGTGACCAACCCGATAGACGAGGCTACTAAAGTCGTCACGTTCATGAAGGGACTGAGAGATGGAGGCCTGTGAAGACCTATCTGTTCCGAGAGTACCCGAGTACTCTCGAAGCTGCGATTACTCTCGCAATGCAAGAAGAGGTTAGCCTGCGGCAGGCTAAACTGCATGTGAACGTGCCGAGGCCGCAACCACGCCCGGTAGCGAGGACGGGAGGTCCGGAACCAATGGACCTCTCGAACGCAACTACTGCTGGTTACCAGCAGCAGGGAGGTAACGTGCGATGCTTCCGTTGCGGAAGGATCGGTCACTTTGCACGGGAGTGTACAGCTCCCATGCCCCTTGGAGGTGGCCGTCGTGGCGATGCTAGGCATCGCCGCGGACCAACAAAAAACGCGGACATCCAGTAGGCGCGGGGCGCCCTACTGGTAATGCAGTCGCGCGTGCCGACATCGGGCACGCGACACTGAGGACTGCAGCCCCCAGTGAGACCTGCTCTCTCTGCATGAAACAGATGACAGGCCAAACCTAGTCATCTTGAAGGTTTACTCGAAGAGAGCGAGTGACTCTCTTCGAGCTTTGGTAGATTCAGGCGCGTCGAACAACTTTGTTCGACTACGAAGCCTGCCGAGACTTGACTTCGAGGAGGTAGATGTACCTCAAAGTCTTCTGGAGGTACGACTGGCAACAGGTGCCATCGTAAAGACCGAGAAGCGCGTCGTGAACGTGCGCTTCTCGTACAAACAACGAGTGTTTGTCGAACACTTTATCGTCCTGGACCTGGACGATAAGTTCGACGTGGTAATGGGCATGCCGTGGCTTGCACGGCATGATCCGGTGATAGACTCGAAGAAGCGCACGCTCGTGCGCTTCGGTCGCGACAGCGGAACAGAGGGCGATGGCCTTGTTACCGCAGCGCACGCACCAACAGGTGCGCGCGGCTCACCAGTCGAGACAGCGCTTAATGCTGCTGTCCCGGAGTGCCCAGGAAGTGCGCGAGGGCGCGCACAAGTGAGACCCACGTCGGCAATGCTGCCGACGTCGGAAGAAAAAGATGTGCTGGTTCCGGGAACCAACACCCACGTTCAAGCGTGTAAGGGACAGTCCCTGACCCGAAGAGGTCAGGTCGACAAAGACGCGTCGGCTCCGGGAGCCGACGCACCCTCGGTCATGAGGGGCTCCGCCAATGAATGACGTCGAGGTGACGATGGCGTGTCAACTCCGGGAGTTGACGCTGCAAACAGTGCGGACGGTTGCAAACGTCCCGTACTGACGCAATTTGCATGCTGTCGTGCAGCCGGGCTGCACAACGAAGCGCCATGCGATCAAGACGGACTTGATATCGCGCGCCCGTAGACAGGGTCTGCCGGCGAAGGGACACATTACCGTGCAGGCTGCACGAAGGAACATGCGGTCAAGCCGGGCTTGATACCGCGCGCCCGCGGACAGGGTCCGCCGGCGAACAACTGTCCACGGCCGGACCTGAACCAGAAGAACAACTGTGCGGAGCCCGGCTCCGCACAACAAGAAGACGGCGCAGGCGGAGAACGCTGCGCAAGTCTCGGTCCGGGACCGAGACGCAACAAGAACAGTCTGCTGGGCAGACTGAGGCGGTGACGCCGGACGTCGAGACGTTAAGCGTCCTGACGCGCACCGGTACTGGATTCCAGTATCGTGAAATGGAACTCGCTAATCCTCCGACGACGGCGTCGGAGGTGACTTCGCTTCCAGCCATGAGCTGGAAGCGCTTCACGCGCGACTTGCACGATGGACGCATCGAGCAGGTCTGCGTTCTTTCGAACAGCGAAAGAACGGAGAGCGAGAGCGAAGAGCTGAGACAGCTCTTCATGGGAAGTACCACTGAGAGTGTCTTCACTCTCAGTGCGAAGACGAAGCGAGAGCGCTTCGAGAAAAAAGGTTGGGACTCGCTGAAGTCGAGTCCCTATTACGAATTGTTGAGGGAGTACAAAGACGTACTCCCGGAGGAGATTCCTGCGGAGCTTCCGCAGGATAAGGGCATTCAGCACGAGATTGATCTCGTGCCGGGCACGAAGTTCTGTGTCACGCGGCAGTGGCCACTGCCGCGAGAACAAGTAAAAGCGGTCGACGACTTCTTTGAAAGTCGTCGCAAAACAGGACAAATGCGGGAATCAAAATCCCCGCACAGCGCTCCGACGTTCTGTGTCAAAAAGCCACAGGGCGGATGGCAGACGCCGATACCACGAAAATATGTCGTCATTGATTCGATGGCCGGGAGCACCGTTTACAGTGCTCTCGACTTGCGAGATGGATTCTATCAGATCCTAATGCGTGAGAGCGATATCCCTCTCACGGCAGTGAGCACGCCAAGCGGCATGCTCTGGGAATGACTAGTAATACCACAGGGGCTTAAGAACGCCCCTGCGACTTTCAACAGGTGCGTGACGCACTTGTTGCGCTCGGTGCGCGACTTCGCACCGATGATGTGTTCATCCACAGCCAGGCTGTGGACGGGAAGACCGACATTGAGATGCACCGGGTGCATCTCCGAAGGCTACTTGAGCTTATGTGAAAGCATAAGCTCTACGCGAACCTGAAGAAGTGCATCTTCGGGGCGAGCGAGATACCCGTCCTCGGGTGTCTCGTAGGGAAAAATGGTGTTCGCCCTGACCCGGAAAAGGTCAGAGTGATCAACGAATGGCCAACGCCTTCAAGTGTCAAGGAAATGAGGCAGTTCCTTGGCTTGGCCATGTACTTGTGCAAGTACGTGGAGGATTACGCGGGCAAGATCCGCCCGCTGTCACAGCTTCTTAAGAAGGAAGCTGTGTGGAATTGGACAACCGATTGACAAAAGGCATTCGATGCAGTCAAGCGGGGCTTGACTGAGGCGCTGATCTTGGCAGTGGCTGACCAAGATCGCCCATTCCACGTCGTATGTGACGCATCCGACTTCGCGATCGGATGTGCGTTGATGCAGCACGATCACGAGGGCCGTGATCGTGTCGTCTACTACCAATCGCGTCAGCTGAAACCAGCTGAGCGCAACTATCCGGTGCATGACAAGGAACTCCTTGCCATGAAGTATGCACTCGCAAAGTTCCGAGTGTATTTGCTTGGGAGTAGACCATTTGTGGTCTACACCGACCATGCTTCACTGCGTACCGCAGTGAAGTCGCCACACATTTCACAAAGAATGGCGAGATGGCTCTCATTCTTTGCGGAGTATAACTTCCGGGTCGAACACAAACACGGAAGATTGAATGTAGTGGCCGACGCGTTATCACGTCGGCCAGACTACGCAGAAGCTGCTAACGTCAATACCATTGACGTCACGCGATCGAGCAAACCCACATCGTCTCTGCTGGGCGATGTGAAGGCCGCGTACGCGCACGACGCGGACGCGAAACTCTTGCTGGCCTATGGCACAGCACCTTCTGACAAGTCCCGTCAGAAGCTGCCCAAGCACCTTCGAGCGCATGCACACCGCTTTCGTGTGCATGACGGACTACTGCTTTACACTGCAGTCGACGACAACGCGATCCGCGTTGTCGTGCCGAATGACCATGACCTGCGACTCAGGATCATGTACGAATACCATGATGCCCCGACTGCGGGACATCTCGGACGTGAGAAGACATACGTCCTTCTCACGCGCGACTTCTACTGGCATCACCAGTATAAGTGGGTGCGCAAGTACATCCGTGCTTGTGAGGTATGCCAACGCGTAAAGCCTGCGCCATTCGCGCAGGTTCCGTTACAATCACTACCGACTCCGTCGGAGTGTTGGAAGTCCATGTTTTTGGACTTCATCTTTGGTCTTCCCCCGGACAGCGGAGGGAATACCGGTGTTGTGGTCTTCGTCGACCGCTTCAGCAAGATGGTACATCTTGCTGCGGTGCCGGCAGAGGTGACCGCGAAGCAGACGGCCCGTCTGTTCGTTGACATGGTGTTCAAACACCATGGCACGCCGACCGACATCGTGTCGGACAGAGACCCGCGCTTCACAGCGCACCTGTGGCAAGAAGTGTTTACTCTTCTTGGGAGCCAACTTTCCATGTCGACTGCGGATCATCCGCAGACGGACGGTCAAACCGAGCGCGTGAACCGCGTGCTCGTCGACATTTTGAAGAGCTACGCTCACTCGTTCCAATACTGGAGCGAGTGCTTATCGATGGCAGAGTTTGCCATCAATAACTCAGTGCATGCCTCAACAGGGCATACACCGTTCTACGTGAATGCCATGCGGCATCCACGTCTACCGAGTTTACTCGGAGTGATGTCTCCCACTTTAAGTGGGGGAGGATCTACGACTGCAATACAGCAGCCGCAGAAAACTGCTGACACTTGCACAGTGTCAGCTGCAACAAAGGACAAACCACATGAGTCTGCGCAGGGAGCAGACTCCCCCAACAACAAGGCCAACGACCACGGGTCTGCGCAGGGCGCAGACACCGCAAAGAACCACGCAGAGGCCGGGCCTCTAGCGGAGAGCGAGCTGAATGACTTCAGCTCGGATGCAATCAACTTCCTTACCAAAAGACAAGCCGTAATTCGGTTTATCCAAGATGCAATAGCAGCTTCTGTTGATCAACAGAAGCTGAACGCAGACTATGTGGGCAGAGACAACACAAATGAACTCAAAGTTAGTTCAGTGGTTTTGTCAGCTACTCGAAACCTGCCTAAACATGCAGTTTCGGATTTCGGAGCAAGCAAGCTTGCTCCGCGCTTCATCGGGCCGTTCACTGTGTTGGCACGGCACGGCAACGCTTACACGCTAGACATACCGTCTAGCATGCGCCTCCATCCGACCTTTTACGCCGGACGGCTGAAGCCATACCTGCAGCACGAGCCATCTAGCTCGGCTGACCCGAAGCCTCGGCAGGAGCCGAGGCAGAAGCGGAGGCCTTGGCCTCGGCGATGAGCAGTCTCTCCTCCAGCGCGCGGACGCGCTGGAGCAACCCCTTCATCTGGGTCCCCAGCTCGACCTGGATGTTCGAGGCGGTCTGCGAGACCGCCGCGACTTGGGCCTTCTGGTTCGCCAGCTCCTGTTTTAGGGCGGCGAACTCAGCGCCCTGAAGACGCTCCACGACGGTCACCCGGTCGTGGAGAGGCGCATACTGATCAGCCCGGGGCTGATCATACCCCGGGCGTGTTCCCACCCCCGCCACCGCCGATCCGTGACGCCCGCGGCTCAACCCTCTGGATCGTTGAGCGAATTGTTGACCATAGTATCCCGAAAACGAACCCTCAAGGGGCTCGTTTTCGTATTCGTTGGAGAGGATTTCCTCCCCATCGAGATACATGGGAGCCGCGGAACGTCTTGCTGGAGGACGTTCCGGAAATGGTGAGGGCGTACGAGGAGCAGTACGCGCTGGTGCAGCGGAAGTAATACGAGCGCTGCGGTCATCGCTAGCGCCCGAACCCTCACGTGCTAAGAACTTAGCACGGAGCTCTTTGAGACTTTCGGGCACACGGAATGACGTGTACCCGTTCAGGTCGCGGTCGCTCAAGCGGACCGCGCCTGGGAAGCACTTCGCGCACTGAAAGCCCTCGGGCACAGCGCACGGCACATTAGCCTCCTCCGCAGCAACGTGGAGTTGCCCCAACTTTCCACGCTTCGAGTACGTCTCGAAGCGATCACGCGCTTGCTTAATCCGATCACGGTAAGCACTCGGCTTCTTGTTGAAGTTCTCAACAAAAGCGTTCCAACTTTGACAAAGTGCCTGCCACTCGGGCACTTTGCTGCGAGAAGATGTCTTCTTGCTTTGAAACCATCGGAGCTCATGGAAGAGTCCGATGTAATAATCGCGCCTTTGATGCGTTTCCGCATCAAAGTGCAGCTCGGCAGCCACAGCGTCATCTTTGATGGCGCTGCATACGTACAGCGGCACCTCATTCGGAGGTACCGAGTTCCCATACCGGTCCGTGATCTCGGACGCGGACGGCATCCAAGGATCGCGCGCTGCAGTCGCAGCGCGCGGGGAGCCTTGAGCTTTAGAATCACGCGGTGCAGTTGCAGCGCGCTGAGAACTGAGAGCCCCAGCGGAAGCGAGTGGGGTATCACTCTCAGTTCGCGAACGCTTCGAACTTGAAGCGTCCGATTCGTCCCCTTCACGCGGGCGAATGTTCTTAGCGTGGGGGTCGAGCGATTCGCTCGACTCTGACTCTCTGCGCTTTGAGGACGAGTCCTCTCGTCCTTCTCGTCTTCATCGTCGTCGTCGAGGTCGACGGCGCCGCCATACTTCACCTTCTGGCGCTCGAAGTAGTCATCGATGGAGAGATGACTCTCCACCGCCTTCGGGTTCTTCTTCTGGGGCGCGCTCATCGTTGAATGAGCGCGGGTTTCTTCTCCAAACGCGGAGAATTGACGAATGGTCAATTCAGAAGATTGACGTGCGGAGACCCCGCGCGTCTAACCTTAAGGGAGATGGTGTAACGGGGTTACACGCACAAGTGGCTACAAACCACTGGTGATTTTAACAGATAGGATATCTGTTAAAAGTTTTAGATACTTCCTTACCTTGGTGTAAGTCACACCAATGGATACATTGAAGTGGGCCACCACAATGAGTGGTCCACACCTACCCAAAGATCCTATTGGTAGAAAGCAGCATCTTTCTACCACTCAGAGACGTGCATATTGGCGGGGCTATGATAGCCAGCCGCTGTCAACCCCTTTCATAGATGATAAACAGTTTGAGCACATTTAGGAGGAAGATAAATTTACAAACAATACAGTTCTCATTTTACCTTAACTAAGCTACTTGGAGTCTTATCTGGTTTAAATTATATTTGTGTATTCAAATATAATTAACCTAAACAATTACTAAGTACTTACGCTTCCTCATACACGTAGCGCAACGTGGAAGCTAAAGTAGTGAGTCAAGTTAGACCCACTACACTAACAAAGAAAAAAAATCAGTGCTCGTCGTCGTGAGAGACGTAGAGCTAAAACGGAAGCTCAAATCGCAAGCGAACAGCAAGAATCGAATTAATTAATTCCTTTTTTTGGCACAGATAGTTATAAAGTCTATCTTAAGCGAAGGCAATCCTATAAAATGGCATTTTCACACGAATATAATATAGCGAGCGATATGTATAGAATATGTTGGGATACGAACTCGAAGGATTGAAGCGACTTGGTCTTAAGCCAATCAAATGGGGTACGAGCTACCGCCTGAAGGTCCGAGGATGGACCGCCAAAATGGTTTTCATCTCTGATGTCTCCAAACCAAAGAATCAGTGTGGAGTAGCACCCTCACAGAAATCTGCAAAGTCGTCCTCGCACAAACCCGTCGCGTCCGCTGTCGGTGGGCGCGTCGGGTATTTCCCCGGGACTTGAGTAGCGTATCTCAGGTTAGGGTAACGAGTAGCTCGAGCTTGGAGCGTGAAGTCTTCCTTACTGGGACGGTCTTGTCTTTGATCCGTCTTTGCTCCTTTCTTGCCCTTGAACACGTGCGGTTATCGGTGCGTCGCGTCCTTGGGGTGCGTGGCGTTATCGGGGCCGAGGCCGTCTTGTGCGGCGTTATCGGGGCCGGCACGGGTCTTCGCCTCAGCGACGCGTTATCGGGTGTGCTTGAGCGGTATCGTTTAACGTGTCCCTCCTGTTGGGCACGGGTCTGAGGGTGAGTGTACCGACGACCGAGAGACGGGGGGGGGGGGGGGGGGGGGGGGGGGGGGGGGGGGGGGGCGTTATCGGGGCGGCTCTGCTTGCCGGCACTCGGAAGCCTTGGACCGAAAGGGAGAAATCCACTTGAGCGGGTCAAAGAAGATTCGGAACTGAGCCTTACACCTATCCTATGCTACCGACTGACTACTTGAAGATTGCTAAGCTACGGTTCCATGCCTAACCCTACTTCGATGACGCATGCCCTGATTTATGACTGAGACGGGGTACTCCAGATCGCGTCTCAGGGGTTCGTAGGATGGGGTCACTCAAGCGGGGTGTCACTAACGTGAGGTCGTCCTAGAGCCCTGAATGACAGCTCCGACTCAGACTTGGCATCTGAGGCATCTTTCACCCTTTCCGCAGAAAATTCCGTACAGATCGCGTTCTTTCACTTTGGGCGACGGTCCTCTAGCGCGCCTCGCTCGTCATTTCTCGTCTAAGCTCAACATGGAGCGCATCACTAAGTACATCTCACCAGAGTACCACCACGACCCCAAGTACAAATTCTACCAAGGAGTTTACTCGGAGACGCATCTCTATGAGAACATTCCCGCAGGTGAATTCTATGATAAGCTTGAAAACGTTCTGATGACTCAAAAGAAGGCTTACAAGATTAATATCGCTTTTGGTTCTAAGCTGTACGACCCGGTTAATGATATTGATTTCTACTTCTATCCAAACATCTCTATCACCGCTGTCTACGACAGACCATTCACTGTTAATAGAAGAACTGATGCCAGGAGGGTAATATCCGATATTAGAATGAAGGAGTTAGCTGACACGCTCAACTATCCTAAATCGAGTGTCAAACTCAAGGGAATTACAGCTTTTAAGATTTTCATCGACTACCGAGATCATGCTCTCGGTGATAGCGATGCTCTCATCCCCGACTTCATCAAGAATAGTAGATACATCATCAATTTCCCTAAAACGCACAACAAATGCGTTTTCTACTGTATCGCTTACCATCTCCAAGAGGAGAAGAAACAACGAAAGATAGTAGGAGATGTGAAAGAAGCATTTAAACGTTATTGCGACTATTAGCTCAAATTTTCCCTGAGCCTCTACAAGGGCTTTAAACCCGTTGATATGCTTGAGTTTGACCAGCTTGAGGAATGTTTCGATTTGAATATCAACGTTTATGATTTCGATGAGAATACTAACGCTGTCGAATGTTTCCGACCTACTGATGGTAAGTACGAAAATACACTCAACATCCTTTCCAACGACAATCACGCGTTCTACATGACCAATATTGATAAGGTCCAATCGAGATATAATTGTCCGAAGGGTTCGATGGTGTTCGATAACAATGAGTCCATGCAAATGCATTCGAAGAATAAATGTGATCAGATCGATCTCGAGTCATTTGTTAAGGTCCCGACTATCTACAGTCCTCCCGATAATAAGATCAAGAAATTGCTTTCCGATTACAAAATCAAGAGCAAGATCCACTATCTCGACCATTTCACTGTTTATGATTTCAAGGCTTTACTTGAACCAATGGAGCAACAGCATGGAGCGAATACTGAATTCACGAGCAAGCATATCCCCGTATCAGTCTCTATCTCAGATAGTCTGACCCAGGAGGTACATTGCTTTATTAATGAGGAACCTAAGAAACTCATCGAAGAGATGATCACCTACATCAATGACAGATTAGTCGCTACCATAGGAAAAAAAATGGCTCGATCTATTTCTCCATCAACAAACAGTTGGACTTGCTTAACGAGGCTAATCCAGGTATCATGATGGAGTGACGATCGAAATATCAAGCAGAAACGAAAGAAAGATCCAGAACTCAACTCATATCTGAAGAGGAAGGATAGATTGGATAAGGATATCGAGACTCTCGATCAAATTATCGATCTGACTCCTGTCATTGGATACAATATTGGACGTTATGATATCAAACTCATCAGAAACGAGCTATTCGGGGTCATCGGGAGTGGTATTGTCAGACATGTAATCAAAAACAACGGATACATGGCTATCCCCACGAGCACTTTCAAGATGCTTGATACGATCAACTACGTCCCAGCAGCTACCAGCTACGATAAGTATCTTGAGACATATCTTGGAGGATGCATGTGCGAGGATAAGTTCAGATGTACTTGTGAGTTGACCAAAGGTGTTTTTCCGTACGAGCATATGACAAGCTACCAAGTTCTTAGTGAGACTAAGCTCCCATCGAAAGAGGCTTTCTACAGCAATCTCCGACGCAAACATGTCAGCGATGATGAGTACAAGCGCGCTCAATTCGTATGGGATCATTATGAAATGAAAACGCTCAAGGACTATCTCATTTGGTATAACAATTTTGACGTTATTCCTCTTCATCAAGGCGATCCAGAAGCAACGTGAGTTGTTCAAGAAGTATGAACTCGATATGTTTTGCGATGGAGTATCCCTACCGGGACTTAGTGAGAAGGTCATGTATAAGACTCAAGAGCTGATTTTTCCCGATAAGGAGCCAGGCAAACCGTACGATTTCCCTGAAAACAGATACTTAGGTTATATTGATCAAGATGAGAAGGCTGGACGTGAGTTCTCGATGACTACGCAAGATCTTGATGAGCTACTCAAGAAGCAGAAGTACATCTGTGCATACTGCTACACCCAACTTAACGAGAGAAATGTATCAGCCGCCCGCATCAACAACGAACTTGGTCATGAGGATGGCAATATCATCATCAGTTGTGTTTCATGCAACTGTGCTCGCAAGGATATGAACATCAAGGCATTCCGCCACAAGAAGTTGCTTGAGTTCAATGCTGATTGTCTGGTGTTTTCGATCGATAAAGAAGAATCAGAGATATACACTAAGATGAGAGCTAACATCGCAGGCGGTCCGTCCATTATCTTCAATCGATTTGCTAAACGCAACGAGACTACAATTCGAGGAGGTAAGATCTGTAAGAATATTATTGGATAGGATGCTAATGCTCTTTATCTATGGTGTCTCAGTAATGAGATGCCATGTGGGCGTCTAACCACTATCGATGTGTATGATGATATCATTGACGATATCAAGAAGGACAGGTAATTGGTTTTCTCGAATGTGATATCGAAACACCAGAACACCTCAAAGACTACTTTAGTGAGATGACTCCTATTTTCAAGAATGTTGAGATCGAACCTACTAAGAAAATCATCGACAAGCATATGTTTGACTACAACCAGACTCGAGGTAAGAATATGGCTAAGAAGGGGCGTAAGTTGATTGGAAGCAATTTCGGTAAGCAGATACTCATCTATACACCTTTGCTTAAATGGTGCCTCGATCATGGTATGAAAATTACTAAGATTTATAGCTTCATCAAAGCAAATGCCCATAAACTATTTGCTCTATTCATGAGAGCGGTATCGCAAGCACGATGCGACGGCAGTGCTGATGAAAGTAAAAAAAAAATGATCGATATGATGATGAAACTTGTCGGCAACGTCGCATTTGGCCGAAGTGGTATGGGTATGACCAAGCGTAAGGAAGTTGAATTCATGTCAGATGAATAGTCTATCTACAAGGCTACTGCACTCTTCACGTTCATTTCTAAAACTGAGCTCAGCAATGGTACGGTAGAGATGACCAAGTCCAAGCGTCGCATTAAGCTGAAGAATTGTCCATTTATCGATTGCCATCTATCAGCTCGCTAAGCTACGCATGCTGCAATTCTACTACGATTGTATCGATTTCTACTTTGACCGATCCGATTTCAAATACCAGGAGATGGACACGGACTCAGGATACATCGCTTTCAGAGCTGATAATCCTTTCCCTGACTTGATTAAGACCGAGCTACGAGATCACTATGAGAAGCACAAGTACGAATGGTTCCCTCGAGAGTTTAATAAAGAAGTATTACTATATGATACTTTCACACCGGGTCTATTCAAAGAGGAATTCCGTTGCAATGCCATGGACAGCCTTAGCTCTAAGAACTACATCTGCTATCTGTCAGACGAGATCGTTAAGGAGGCTAAGAAGCCGAAGATGAAAATTTCAGCGAAGGGTATTCAAAAATCAAATAATAGCGACGTACTGTCTCCAGAAAACTTTGAAGCAGTAGTTAAAAATCGTATAACGTTCCTTGGAACAAATAGATGTTTCCGCATTTGTAAGGAAGCTAAGTCAATTATCACCTACGCTCAAACCAAAACAGTTCTCAATTACTACTATGACAAGCGTCAGGTACTGTCGGATGGTATTTCCACAATTCCACTTACTATCTAAGGGGAATACATTGTACAATTTTTTTTTGGTTGTAAATATAGATATGGACGCGTTGTTAGAGAAACGCTACTATGATCCAGAAACTGGTTTCATATCAGCAAATGCACTCCATAAGAAGGCTAAAGAGATCGATTCTTCGATCACGCTCAAGCAGGTGAAAGATTGGTACAAGACGAAACTGGATATTCAATGTCATATCGACCAGAGAGGTACATACGATGATTTCCCGATCGCATCAAACAATGCTGATTCATGGCAAATGGATCTCGCTTTCTGGCAGGGGAAATTGATATTGACTTGTGTGAATATCAACTATCAATTAGGTTTCTCTAAGCTGACCAAGAATAAGCGGGCTGACACCGTTTTGAACGCGATCAAAGAATTCGTCAAGGAACACAAGGCCAGTGTACTTACGACCTATAATAGATCAGAATTTATGAATCACAAGGCTACTACCTGGTTGAAATCACAAAAAAATACCCATTTTAACAATGACCCTGGAGATCATGCGACTATGGGTAAGATTGAAAGATTCAATCGTACATTGAAAATGAGGCTTATTCGCATGAATCGACCATTCACCGAAAATCTTGTAAAGAGTGTCATCGATAACTACAACAACACGTGGCACTCTTCAATCAATAAAACGCCTAACCAAGCGAAGGGTGAAGTCATGGAAGATGATCTTGAGCACAATCGCGAGCTCAGTGAGCGAATGGGAAACGAACTTGCAATCGTATAAACAGTACTGTATCATATCGGTAAAGGTACGTTTGATAAGGAGAAGGCACGTTGGAGCAAGGCTATTTACGAAATCGTTGGTTTCGATGGCTATCGCGTACAAATTCGCTCCAAAAATGGACACACGCTGTATAAGGGACCTAATGATATCAAACTATTTGAATCGAAGGCTACCAATGCACCATCAGGTAAGAATCAGGTGTATGAAGTAGAGAAGCTACTTGATCACAAAAGCTCAAATCAGGGAAATACAAGTATTTAATCAAGTGGAAGGGCTATGACGACCCGTTGTGGGAAATCCAGGATAATCTTTGCTTAGTGAATAAGGGTAAGCGGTCAGTACTCGAAACGGAGTATTGGAAATCAAAGCAATGAGCCAAGTTGAGCTTGAAATACTAATTAATAGAGAAATAGAGGTATCCTCTGTAAGCACTGACTCATGTATATCATTAGTTCTATTTTTCAAACGATTCCTGAAATATATGACTTGATACATAAGGTAATTATATAGGATGTGTCCTCATTGTTTACAGAACCAACGTGAGCTTGCACAGCTCCGAAGAAAGCTGTGGATAATCCAAGAGGTTAGTCGAATCAAGAATGAACTCAGAGATTTAGATCCAGTAGTCAATTCCCGAAAGACAGTTTCGAATCGGCAGTATCGCAACCAGTTGAAAACGATATTTGACGTGCCGTTTCATTGCATCAAGGATCGATACTTCAATCTCCTCAATGAGCGGAACCGTATCTGCCACACGTATCAACCATTCAGGCATGACACAGTTATGCCAAGCTATTGGTGAACTGAGTATTTATCGATGCTAATATTTTTTTATGACTAACATGATATAGTTAGACGATGTTTCTCAACTTTACATCCCTTGCTCAACGAGAGCAAAAGCGGTAGGAGTTGCTCAAACGAGCTGAGCGCCGAGTCAGACAAGCAAAGGCCAAGCGTCTGATGTACGAAGGCGCATCATGGGCTACTGATATCACGAATGGCATCACTACTGTTCCGAAGAAAACGACACAATCCGCTCAGACTGATATTTCGGTTGGCCATGATGAGGCTACACCGGAGGCGTAAAACAAAAGTCTGGCTGATGTCTTAAAAAAAAGCCTGATTGATGAAAACTCTCAAACAAACCCTGCGTTATCAACAACAGGAACCTCTACTGAACCCTACAACCGTCCTTTGACTGATGTTTCATTAGAAGGTGTCATATCCCATCCGTAGTGCGTCCATTGTCTGATGTTTCATTAGAAGGCGCTCGCATCCCATCCGTAGTGCGGCCACTATCTGATGTTTCACTTGACGGCGTTCATACAACCTCTGTGAATACACCAACTGTGGATACGGAGACTCAGGTTGAACCGAGAAATTGGATTAAAGCATTCTTCAAAGCTAACCCAAACTGAGCGTCCATTGGTATCAACCCCGTTAAGAGAAATGGTAGAGTTGCCGAAAAACTGGTCATTCGGGAAAATGGTTCTATTATAACTGTAGCCAACGGCAAAAAATAAAAAAAAGATCGGAATATAGAAAAAAATCTTAACGAGAACCTTCAACTTCTGCGAGAAGCCATCTTTAGCAACGTTGCAGATGTCAAAACCCCGCTTGGATACGATGATTATGGCGACGAGAACCTTCAGAAGCTACACGATGAAGCAGAATCTGCATTTCAAGCTTATGGAGAAGAGCTTAGTAAATTCGAGAAGATTCTACACGATTCTAAGAAATCTAAATCGAATGGTGATAAAGAAGCGATAATAGCGCTAAGAGCAGAAAGGCTACTAAGGCGGCGTATTCAATTAAATTCCGCACTTATCAATCTAAGCTAAACGAGCAGCGAGAAAGTGATCAAATGGGTGATTATGATACAGCAATATCAGCTACTACTCTTGCAAAGGTAGAACGGGCAAATGCTCGAGCTCAGTTCCAACACTTACCTCATGGATCTGGAATCAAAAAGGTAAAGGGACGTGGGCTTCGAGGGGCAGGTGCAGTAGCATTAGAAGGTGTCGTGCGTAAAGGTAGAACATACAACCTTAATGATATTCAAGGATTGGCTACGCCATCGGCATACACATACAAGCAGCTCGGAAGTAAGTATATCCGTATCCCTGATCTTGATGCTAAGACCCTCGTGATTGTTCGACCTAATAGACGCAAATACGGTCCTAAGTGTAAAATCATTGATAATCTCCAATTAATGATCAAGGCGCTTGTATATAAGAAACACATCGATCAAGCAGCATATGATAAGCTCAGTGTTGATGACAAGAAATTCTTCAAGGAGATTCTGTCGATTACTCATCTCCAGTTCAGCTTCCACGACAAGCTGGAAGATCCACTCCACTGAAGACACTTAGAGCTGAGTACGATAAGCTCAAACGCGAGCTTGACCTGGGAAATGACAATCCAAGTATCGTTAAGCAGCTCAAGTCTCTTACGGTGGATATGTACAGCAATCACATGATAGATGATAAAGAGTTCAAGGAAATTATCACTCGTCTATTATAATTATGTTCTTTTTCAACCCCGCACCATCTCCAGTTCTGGAGGTAGCTATGGCGACAACAGCGATCTCAACGTCGCTGAGCTGAAAGCTATCATGAAGAACCTCATCATTCATGATCGACTCCAGAAGACCTAAGCCGCTGTGTGGGCTACTGACCTCGACTACTCAACCAAGAAGGTGAATGCATCTACCCAAACGGAAGGTGGTCGAGTCTGGACTTACCAGCCGCGACAAAAAAAGAAAGCTGTTAAGACGTTCGCTAATTAGTGTTATGGTGCAATCCCATTTCGAACAAGCTTGTTTCGATATCCACGATAAACGCCAATTTTTTTCCGCTGATAATAACTTCAAGGATGACAGACTCACCATCAGGGCTCTTGGTAGGGAGGAACACACTATCACCAAGAACAACGATTTTGTCAGCTTGTAGAAGGGTAGAACCAACAATCTGACTCGGTTCATCATTCGTGAGATTTGTTCGTAAATCCTTATTCGGTCCGCAGCCCATTGTTATAGTAGTTCAGAGATCTTTTGTTTGAGTTCGTCGATTTCAGCTTGCTGCCTTAGAATCAACTTATGGAGTAAGCATAATCAACCGTCATCTGAAGACCTTCCAGGTCAACTGTTTCATCCTCGATGTGTAGATCTGGATTCGAGACATAGTTGATACAATGATAGAGACCTGCCTTCAGCATATCTTGGGCACAGTATCCGATGAGCATAGGACTGTCCTCCGGATCCGTATTGTATTTGAACATGCATGGTTCGATGCTTAGTAGAGCATCGCACACAGAGTCCTCCACTGGTTCAAAGCAATGGTTGAGGCGGCGATCACTGTATGTGTAGTACGCTGTACTACTAAGCATCAAACCAGCGCAAGCGATGGCTATAGGGGCAGAGATTATTTGACCTGCAGTACTCACTAAGCCTCCGGATTGCTTGAAGTAAGCTACATCAGTGCTGCCTGCGTCTATCGAGGTTGAAACGGTTATTCCCACGTACAATCCATATAGAGGGGTAGTAGTGCCGATACCTATCCTCCCAGCGTTTGTTCCTCCTAATATAGTCATGCGTGTGCTATCAGACGTTCCAAATTGCAAATCACAGTTGCTCACGGTACCGATGAACGTGGCATTACTACTGGTAGTAATAGAGCCATTCGACATCTGAATGCACCCCCGTACAGGCGTTGAATTACTCCCATAATAGTCCGAGCAGATCGTATATGTACCTTCAAGCCAATTAACACCGTCTCCGGTAATGGTTTCCCAGGCACTTTGAAAAGCAGCCGGGGTATTTACCAGAACGCCTGAAACAGCCTGAAACAGATTTGCCCAGATATATCGCCGCCACAACCAGTTCCTCCACCAACAATAAGGGTTCCCGTGGCTTGTGATGTAGCGGAGATAGCTCCTCTCATATAAGTTGAACCACTGGGGATCCAGAGAGCAGGAGAATTGGTTAAAGTCATATTGGTTCCACTGGTTGGAGGACCAGCGATATACACTGTTGCCGCTCGTGACGTGGTAACGCTTGTATTGATATATGATATCGTTGAAGCTGCGAAAGTATTCATACATGCCGATGCGGCTGTTCCAGAAGCAGCTATATTATTAATATTGTAATTTGATGAAGATATACAAAGCTGAGGTCCAGTAGTAGTCCAGGAGTTAAGTGATAGTACCGATGATGCAATCATTAAGTTGCGATTGACAAGCATTCCTCCTGCCACGATTAGAGCTGCTGTCGAAGCTGTAGCAAACGTCCAATGTCCTACCAGTCATTGGCCGCTTGATATCATGAGCGAATAGCTGTTTGATATCGATACGTTCAATCCTGAAACAGGAGCGCCAGCGATATAAACCGATGAAGCAAACTGGTATAATACATCAGTATTACTAGCAGCGATAGTACAAACAACATCGATTGAGATCATAGCTGCTGATACAATCGAATTGGCTGTTGATGAGCTGTCTGTGTATATCGTACTCAATCCAGCGTATTGTATTCCCTGGCTCTGCCAGGCAGGAGCGATAAACGAAACAGAGCCAACCGAGAGAGTTTTAGAGATACCTGCCCCTCCTGAAACAACTAGAGATCCCGAAGTAGCTGATGAGCTATACGTTGAGTTTGTGAGAGATACTATTCCGCTTGCCGATAGACTGGTGCAACCGGAAATGCCTCCTGAAAGCGATAGCGTCATCAGAGTCCCAACCGATGTGATATTAGGCTGAGATGATGTACTCAGAGTACCACTGATATTTCCACTCACGGTAAGACCGGTTAGAGTGCCCACGGATGTGAGATTAGGCTAAGATGCTGTACTCAGAGTGTCACTGATATTTCCACTCATCGTAAGACCGGTTAGAGTGCCCACGGATGTGATATTAGGATGAGATCCAGTTTGAAGCGTTGCTGATAATGGCACAGTCACTGCCAGGGATGTTAGAGTACCTATGGAAGTGGTATTCGGCTGAGCAGTAGTTTGGAGCGTACCAGCAAGTGATGAGGCTGATAGCGTGTTAATGCCCGATATGTCCTTGGTTGAGATTAGTACGAGAGCTTTCGATCCAGCCGCTGATCCCTCGCTGATCCCCATCACATATGTTGGAGGAGCTGATATCGCAGAACCATTAACGATCAGGCTATTACAAGTCAGAGTACCTATCCCGCTAATATCACCTCCTGGACCTGGAACCAGAGCTATACCAGATGATGCAACTCCCTGGCTAATGCCGGTGATGTAGGTTAGTCGATAGTCATACTTATTCAGATAAAGCGTCTGAGCATAATGAAATCATAAGTTAGATAACCGCTTGCATTCAATTGGAGATAGAATGCAGGGTTGTAAATTGGAGACGAGAAGACCGGATTAGGATAAGAAAAACCAGAACTCATTTTATCTAAAACTATACAGATTAAACGATAATCATGAGCAGCATTCCAGATTTCGGTGCTTCAATCCCCAAAAAATTCAAGACCGCCTCGATGGGAGATATTACAGCACTTGGCGTCAAGGTGCGGTTTCGAATGGAGGTTTTGGGGCCATTGTTCTCTGGGAAGAACAATCTATGTATGTATATTCTCAGGCATTCTCCTCACGTATTTGCTCACCTAACGATTATTGCACGTAATCCCCATCAGGATCTCTGTGAGTATCTTCGTGATAAGCTGGATGGCTTTGTCACATTTGCTGATCCTGATTCCCCTCCGAGTGTTGATCAAGTACGCCATACTCCACTAAGTTCTAATATATCTGAGCTGATCATCATTGATGACTACAGTACTGATAAAATACTTGAGAAGAATTTGTTCTCATATTTCTTCAGTCGCGGTCGTAACTTCAAATTGAGTACCATTTTTCTAAGCCACAGCTATATAATTGCTACTGATAAGATGATTCGCTTGAATTCAGAGTACGTAGCGATCCTAAAGGCTAATTCGAAGCGGGATTTACAGATGGTTGTTAAGGACTTCAATGTCAAGGGAGTAGATGATCGCTCGATCGGCTATTACTACAACAAATCCACGGAGCGGAAGGGCCAAATGCTTTCCATTGATTCTGTTAAGGGTCAGATCACATATAACTTCGATAGACCTATTCGAATCGAACAGTAATTCCAATTTATAACACAAAAATATGCTCCCAAACGTATAATCAACATGTCGAGCTTTATCAAACTCGATAGTACCAACCTGGTTCAGGATGGGACCAACTCAACATGGAAGTACTCTTTTCCAGGATCAGCCGCTGACTTCCGTGATGTAGTCTGTGCCGTTCAATCCATTTCGATGTACAACAGCGAGTACAACATTGGTTCAATGCAGTTTCAGAACACGACATTCAAAGTAGAAGTACTTACCGCCGCAACTACATCGTCAATCAGTGTATCTCTCCCTGATGGTATCTACTCCTATGATGACATCAACCGACGTATCCAGACTGCTCTTGTCAATGCTGGAGCGTATCTCATCGATCTGTCCGGAACCAATATATTCTAGATCAAAATGAGCGCTAACAGTGTCTATTACGCTTGTCAGCTTGATTTCTCTCCGACGCCTACAACTTCTTTACCATCTGCAGGAGGTATATGGACCAGACCTACCTCTGGTTTATACTCTTCTGGCGATACTGGGTTGCCAACTACCACCCGTGTTTCTCGTCTTATCATCGATAATGCGCAATTCGTAAAGGTGGTTGAATTTACAACGGGTACCTACCCATCTGGACCTGCTACTGTTGCAAGAGCTCAATTGTCGAACATCATTCAACAGATTCACCCAACCAGTTCCTACATCGTGCGTAGCGACTTGATCAAAAACGAGTATGTGGCTTCTGGTGATATTGTCAGTGCTTTTGATAGAGGCGATGCTGCCATTGATAAGGTTATTTCGTACAAACCAAGTCAGTATGCCTGGATGAACTGTCATAATGGTTCTCGAGCAAGTATTACCATCAGCATTTACAATAAAATTGATAAGACAGTCATCTTCAGAGATATTTCAGTATCGATCATGCTTCTTATTCGACCAAAGAACTAATTTACAGTATTTTTTACAACGTAAATGAACTCCCAGACTTACCCTTCTTACGCATAGCACGCAGCTTTGCCATTTGTTCCTTCATTTCCGGGGAGCCCTTGACCAGTCGTTTCTTTGCGACCCCAACACCATAACGGCGACGAACCTCCTTTCGCACAGACCTGATTAGATCCTCGTGTTCCGGCTTGGTAGCCTCCGATAGTAGGAACTTCTCTCCAGCATCGACCGCGTCGGTGATGATTCCCTTGCGCTTAGTGTATGCGAGAGCATGCTTAGCCGCCTTCTTTACATCAACCATGGATAAACGTCCTCCTTCCTTATCACTATCAGAGTCGTAAATACCGATACCCGTTAGAGACTTGATTGCAGCTCTGGCTGGAATAGCAGCCGTTGGCTGACCAGCATACATTGCTAAAGCAGGAACCGCCGCATCAATAACCTTGGTTAATAGACCGGAGTCCTTCGCAAACTTGAAACCTGATTTAACCCCTCCCCATACCCTGGACCAAATTGAACCACCTTGAGCCTTCTTGTACCCCTTCTTAACTTCATGCTTAGTGATGTCATGTCTAACACCGCGTCCCGCCTTACGAGCGTTGAGTGCCTTTTCGTACTAATCAGGGTGGAGATGGATAAGTGAGCCACTACCCTTTAGTTCGCTTGATGTCAGACTGAGCTTACCAGTCTTGAAAGCTCTGGTTAGCTTCTGTGCAGGAATATCGCTGGAGATTGTTAATTCACGATACATGATTGCTATATACGTCGAATTAACCCCTCGTTCACCGGCTACAAGATTTTGCTGGAATCACTTATAACATGTCGGATGCTCCGTCATGAACTCATATGAGTATTTGTATGGTCATACTAAATGCGGCTTACTTTTGTACTGCATCGGCAAATTTATGTAAATACGTCGAATGTAACTCGACCCACCTCTGACATACCTCTGACATGTCTTGATCAAAATTGCGAAAATAAAAAAAACTACATGTCGAAGGAGTCGCCAAATTGACACACACAACGTACAGATTACAGCAGAATAAGGTGCGGTACCACTAGAAGAAATTAGAAAAAGGGCGTCACGACACGCATAAAGGGAAAGAATCAAGGGCTTTCGTCATAGCTGGTCCACAACACGAGCAGAAACACGATACAAGAGAGCAGCACTATCTGATTGACTATCTTCAATTCGTGGCCAGAATTAGCCTTCGTCAAGCCAGTGCGAAACGCTTTCTTCATTGCAAAAAGAGCGAAAATGTCGCTAGCCGCACTTCGCGCAGAAAACGCCTTCCTCCGCGAGGAACTTCGCCTCGCGCAAAACGACCTACGCCTTGCTCGCGAAGACCTTCGTCTGGCGGATCAAGAGTTTCGAGAACTCCGCGCTGATCTTCGAAGGGAGAAGTGCTCCCCTGCACCATTTCCGGCCTCCTCATCCGAGCCACGAACAAGGAACCAGACAACTCAGAGCCTTCGCGACGAAAATAACAGAAAAGATCGCATTATCCAGGACATGATACATGCCCACGCATCGACCACCAAGGGCTCGTCCGCACGCATCACAGCGAACGCCAGCCGCTACTTGAAAATCTTGGCGTGCGAATGCGTGCACTGCTTGCTGTTCATGGTGAGATTGCTGCAGAGCTGAGAGGGCGTGAAAATCGCATAACACAGGCCCCTGAAGATGCGACTAAAGTTCACGGGTTTGCCGTGACCATCCGACGAGTCGATAACCAAGGACCTTACCAAATTCGATTTATTGCGGGTCAGGAGAACTACGTTCGTGGAGTGGTTAGCGGGTTGCCACAAGATCGATTCCTTTTTCCTTTTACCGAGACCTGCAACCCTATCGATTTGCGCAATTGCTTTCAGCGTGAAGCTAATAGGCGTCTGGAGGAGCTCCTGGGCAATCGCAGTGTACGTTCATTTTTTTTCCGCTTCACTGATTATTTCTAACTGACATTTTGCGTAGAGCAGGAAACGAACACGTCCATCTTCTTTAGATGCTGCCGCTCCCAGTGGATTGACAACGAGCCAGACTTTCCTATTGAAGAGGTTACGGACATCATCGACCGCCTCGTCAACGAGGCAAATCTAAACTCACGCTTGATCGACATTTATACCGAGATGCATAACGATTTGGCGCGGTACATTACGATCCAGCTGAATAATATACGTAGCCACCCGTAGAAAACTTCTAATGACTCAACAAGAATCGCTTGAAATCAACTCAATACTCTGCTCAAACACGTCTTGGATTGTTCACATGATTCTTGTCCATCTGCATCAGCATGCTGAGCAAGGCAGCAAAGCGTACACGATCCCAGCACCGACATCCACAAAGCCGGCCATGGTGCAGAATATGATTGAGTACAGAGTGCCACTCAAACAACAGGAAGGAATCTATGTCAACTTCAAGACACCGAAGTCACAGAATACCTTGTATGTCTGTGATGCACGCTCATGGAAGTATAAATCGCGCGTAGTAGATGAGACCAAACGCACGGTCTGTGAAGCCGTAATAGCGAAGAAGGCGTGCCATGGTAACCATACCGACACCCAAGTTCATTCACGAGATCGAGTCGCAGTCGGTGCCAATAATCGTGATACCAAAAAGCACCACAACGAACACGTGAGACAGGAGCAGCACACTTATTCGCAAATACAGGGAGGTTGCTTTTGTCATATCCGCATCCAGCTCGTGACGGTACAAACTCGTTGAAATATTTCCTGTAGTTGATTTCCAGAGTAACTGCTTTGTTTCGCCAGCCAATATTCACGTTGCAAGGTTTTAACCCTTTTGCAGCGGCGCTACATGCGTTCCCCAAGTGTCGACCAGATTGCAGCAGTTCTTGCCCAGGTTTTTGAAGTGCTCGACCCCACTACCGTTCCTTAGCAGCTACAGACTGTCAGCCAAGCAGGACACCTCCACGGTAACGGACCGGCAAATGTTCGTATGAGTCAGCTTGGACACCTTGCCGATATCGCCCACACTCATTGCGCGGCGTGCCTCTTCCTTTTGCCGTTGGGCTTTCGATATTGAATGCGCTTGTCAGAGCATGGGAATACGCTTTCCACATCCCCAGTATTCGTGGTATATAGTGAAGCAGGACTTCATTGTTCAGAACGAATTATGCCGCACGAGCTGACAAAGATACACACTACGGAAGAATTCATCACATATTAGCATAGCCATCAATGACCATTTGCTAAGTGCAAGTACATACTCTCCAGGGTGCTTTGCAGAGCAAGCGTCACATAGCCACTTCGTGTTCTTGCCACGTTTTCCTTCTTCAGATAGGATGCTGCACACTTTCCATGCCCGTGCCATGCGCTTTCTATCTGGATGACCACCTTCTTTGTCAAAGTCTTCTGTTTCTACCGGCACATGTTCCGCCGGGATGTTTACTCGTTGAGGGCGAGACGCTAATACGCTAGTTGGGGATGAAGAGTGTACAGCCGAGACCTGCAACAAACCAACCAAGAAATAATTAGAAAACATTTCAGCTAGCTGGTTGTGAGCTGCACGTACGGTTTCGCCGTCTGTCATATGCTCTGGTCTCACGGAAAGTAACTGGACTTGCAATGATGTTAGAAACTCAGAGTGGCTCAAGCCACGCTTCCCAACACCAGCATAGTAGGCCCTGTGAACGACATATGAATTCACGAGCGCAAGATCGAGAAGTCCGAGAAATAGCCTAACAGAATAATATCAATCGTGTCAGTGAGCGATAAAGCTGGCACTCTCGGTGAAACGTACGTTTTGTAGTATTTCTTGAACGTGGAAGCCATTTGAACGGAGTATCTCTGCAACCGCAACTGGTCATGCACATCAACCCCACCCATGTTGTGGTGGTAGTCCTTGACCAGTTTCGAACATGGAACAACGCTTTCTTCACTTTCACTCCAGGCATTGCGACCTACAAGCAAAAACACACAACTTCTTGTCAAAAGCAAATCAAATATATCACAGCACACGCAGACTTACGAATGGTGGATTCTTGTGTACTGGCTCCTGTTGCCAACATGTACACCGGTTTGCTGTCCCACCAGCGACATACTGTCATATCTGGCACTGCTTTTGACCGTGCTACCTGGTATGTTCCGCGCGGGATGCTAGCTGGTCGCTTCTTTCTTTTATCCTTGAGCTCACAGGGGAAACCGGTTCACTGGGTTTGAATGGTCCCCACAGTATAAATCTTGTGCGCAAGCAGCTCTAATGCTAGAGCAACGGACGTGTAAAACCTGTCGATGACGACAGTGTGGTGCGCATTGCGGTTCTCCGGCAGAACCATGTTGAGATTCCGCAATACTGCAGCAGGACCGGATTTATCATCGATCGTCTGGGGACCTCCAAGATGTGCTTTTTTGCCGCAGTATACCTCAAGGCTAGAATGCAGAAAGCAACCAGCATGATTAGTATCAGTAACGAAAGCTGGCCGAGAAAATTCTTACCGTAGACAGTAGGACGTGCGTGGACAGCAGGTAAGAAACACCTTTGTGCCTCGTTTGTGGGGTTTGTCACGCATAAATGTCCTTGTGCCATTAAATTTGGAATGCGATGGTATCATTCCTTCATCAAACGAAAGTACAGGCCCTGGTCGATATCCTTCTTGAAAATGTTCTGAAGCGTGTCAATTACGGGACGGATTTTCCAGGCTCGATCACATTTAGCTCTTGGATCGTTATTGTCAGCGAAATGAAGGTGATGCATTATATCATCAAATCTACACAATGCACACGAAAATGCCAGCAGTACAAGTACATCCATCGATGCAGACAAATATTACCTATTCCGCGGCATCCATGATCCAAATGTCTCTGCAGGAATTGCACCGACTGATGACACGCACCAATGGTTTGACAGGCGTCGCTTGTGTGGGCACAACATACGTGCTATCAAGAGGCCAATCACGACGGTAAGCTCATGCGCCCCAATTGTCTTCATTGCTCGTAATCTCTGGCGGATCTGCTTTGTGGACTCAACATCCCTCGAACGCACACCACTTCGCTTGTTTTTTTCTTGTTGCTTCTTTATTTTTTGCGCTCGTGGAATCACTGTCTGGGCTGCGTAGCGATTGCTCTCGTCAGCAATATGCTTGAACAGGCTCTTTGAAAAAAAAAAACCAAAACTGTTCTAAAAGAGATTCTGCGCAATCAAGAACCTCTGGCGTAGGACCCTACTCGCCTTTGTACAACCCCCGATACTCGTTTTGTGAAGCACAGCTTTTCTCCACTATGACATAAAAATATTAGTACGAGAACATTCTGTCAAACATGAAATTGAACGACCACGCTTACCAACTTGTAATGATGGTGTGCACGTCGGCTCCTCTATCATGTAAAGTTTTTGTTTGTCAGAGGCTCTGACATTGGTGAATGAGGGGTTAAATTATTCCAGAATTGTCAAATTCAGATCTTTCATCTTTTTGAATACATCTGGCTTACGATATTGCTTCGAATATAATCATAGGATACAGAATGGACCACAGTAGTCACCATAGGTTCCTTGGTATTGCTTAGTATTGTATCGATCGATGCCGTACTTCTTTGGTGGACCCTCTCCCATACTATCAAAATATTCACTATTATGGACAGCCGTCCAGTGGCCTACCTCAAGATTAAGTGGTCGAAGCAGAATGAGAAATGAACTATTCTTTGGCAGAGAGGTCTTTATCTCACATGATTCAAATGTATTATTGAGTTGAACGTTTATTTTCTCAGCGAGTTCGATGAGATCATGATCTGAGGTGATCGGCTTGACAAGGTGCGACAAAATATTTAATTTTTCCAAAACTATATTAGAATCCATATGGATCCAACGATGAGTGAAACTAAACTATCCGATCAGTACCTGTACCAGAGCTCGCTCAAGAGCGACCCGGAGATCAAGGTATCTTCGAGCAAGCGTGTGCCTTTCGTTATCGACTTGAATCTGGGTTCGTACCAGAATTGTGTCATCGCGATTGATGCCACGCCTCAGCTTAATGGTTTCGAGGGTTTTGCGAGTCTACGTGAGTAGTAATTTTTAGAACATTACACCGGCAGTTTTTTCTTACCGTAATATACCAACGAGAACGATCCTGGAGCGTTCTCCACCGACAGGCGCTTTTCCAACCAGACAACCCCTAACCCTACTCTGGTGCTAAGGAGGTCTCCTCCACACCTACGAGTATCACAGATAGCAACGAAGCTAGTATAACGATTGACTTCTTCGAATTGGCAAGATTCTAAGTCAAACGTTTTTTTTTTTAATATATCCATCGAATGGAATTATCATGAGAGGTCTTGCCTATAAGATATGTCTACCGCAAGCGATAAGTCTCCAACGCTACAAACCGTTTCCGTGCTTGGTTTGGCACGGACGGTGTTCTCATTGTGGTCAGTACTATGTATGGTATTCGCAGTATCAAGAATTTATGATAGTGTTCGGCTTTCACCCTCAAACATATAAGCATGAACAGGGCTTTAGCCTTACGCAGATACTTCAATCAAAGCGATGACTTTAGCGATCACTATTACTGCTATCGTCGTGTGTTAAAGGATATCAAGCTCATCAGATTCTATTTTTTTCACAAAAAAAATACCATCGGCTTACAGCTCATTTAGAGCAGTCAAAAGCTTAGGCATCTTTTCACAAACAAATTCATTCTTCTTCAACCATTCGATGTAGTTGGAACCAAGGGCATTGATCTGTTTGATCATTTTGGTTTAATACTTGCCCCACGTTAGTAAGAATGAACCATCATCGTTTTGGTAGTTGATTATAGGTACTCCGATATATACCGTACTGTCATCAGCATTGACTATCTTATTTACGCATCCGATCATATCTATATATATAAAGTTTTTATATCATAATCATTCTATCTATTAGAATTAAAATGAATTGGTACATATAGCAACAATGGCAAGCTTTATCAAGATTGATATTATTAACCTGGTTCAAAATAATTTGGACAACACCTGGCGTTACAATTTTCCTGGCTCGGCGTGTAATGTCAAAGGTGTCGAAGCATCAATTCAGTCGATTAGCTTGTACAACTCTGAGTTCAACATCGATTCAGGGCAATTCGCTAACACCTCTTTCCAAATTGAAACTGCCTCTACCGTTTCTACTTTTAACTTCAATCTGCAAGACGGATACTACCTGTACAGTGATATCAACAGAAATACACAGTCCTCGCTGGTCGCAGCTGGAACTTATCTGATTGAAGGTAATGGAAAAAATGTCTTCTACATTCGATTAGAAGAAAATAGTACCTATTACGCCTGTCAGGTGGGTTGCTCAGCTACGCCGACTTCACTTCCAACTGGATACACGAGACCCGCAACGGGTCTATATTCGACAACAGGAACAGGACTTCCTACAACAACGCGAGTCCCGCGTCTGATCACCAATAATTATAAGTTTGGTTCGATTTTCGGCTTCACAGCTGCTACGTACCCACTTTCGCCTCAGACAACTTCTACGAGTCTTCTGAGCAATACCATTCCAGCTATCAGCCCTTCTACGAGCTACATCGTTCGGTGTGATCTTATCAGGAATGACTTCGTGATTTCGGGAGATCAAAAGCTTAGGCATCTTTTCACAAACAAATTCATTCTTCTTCAACCATTCGATGTAGTTGGAACCAAGGGCATTGATCTGTTTGATCATTTTGGTTTAATACTTGCCCCACGTTAGTAAGAATGAACCATCATCGTTTTGGTAGTTGATTATAGGTACTCCGATATATACCGTACTGTCATCAGCATTGACTATCTTATTTACGCATCCGATCATATCTATATATATAAAGTTTTTATATCATAATCATTCTATCTATTAGAATTAAAATGAATTGGTACATATAGCAACAATGGCAAGCTTTATCAAGATTGATATTATTAACCTGGTTCAAAATAATTTGGACAACACCTGGCGTTACAATTTTCCTGGCTCGGCGTGTAATGTCAAAGGTGTCGAAGCATCAATTCAGTCGATTAGCTTGTACAACTCTGAGTTCAACATCGATTCAGGGCAATTCGCTAACACCTCTTTCCAAATTGAAACTGCCTCTACCGTTTCTACTTTTAACTTCAATCTGCAAGACGGATACTACCTGTACAGTGATATCAACAGAAATACACAGTCCTCGCTGGTCGCAGCTGGAACTTATCTGATTGAAGGTAATGGAAAAAATGTCTTCTACATTCGATTAGAAGAAAATAGTACCTATTACGCCTGTCAGATGGGTTGCTCAGCTACGCCGACTTCACTTCCAACTGGATACACGAGACCCGCAACGGGTCTATATTCGACAACAGGAACAGGACTTCCTACAACAACGCGAGTCCCGCGTCTGATCACCAATAATTATAAGTTTGGTTCGATTTTCGGCTTCACAGCTGCTACGTACCCACTTTCGCCTCAGACAACTTCTACGAGTCTTCTGAGCAATACCATTCCAGCTATCAGCCCTTCTACGAGCTACATCGTTCGGTGTGATCTTATCAGGAATGACTTCGTGATTTCGGGAGATACGATGGCCTGTTTTGATAAAGGAAATGCCGGTAGAGGTCAGCAGATTCAGTATTTCCCAAGCCACGAAACTTGGTGCCAGACGCACGACGGCCCTCGGGCGAGCATTGCCCTCTCGATATGGAACCAGAATAATCAAGCAATGAAATTCCGTGATAATAGCGTTAATACCATGCTCCTACTGCGTAAAAAACGAAACTAAAAAAACATTTTTTTTCTTAGTATGATCACATAGTGAAAGATTCCCTAGTCTTGCGTTTACGCATAGAACGAAGCTTAGCCGTATGAGCCTTGGCTTCAGGGGAACCCTTCGAAAACTTGGTTTTTCTCTTAGGTGCGACATCTACTCCAAAGCGATGTTTGATACCCTTGCGGACACTGGTGATGAGCTCGTGATGTTCAGGCTTGGTTGCCTTAGTTTGTAGGAAACGCTCGCCCTCATCGATGACGTCAGTGACGATCCCCTTTGTCTTAGCATATCGGAGGGCATTGCCCGCATGTCGCTTGGCATCTACGAAACTAACGCGACCTCCTTCCTCATCACTATCATAATCATCTACTCCGACGCCTGTTAGAGCTTTGATACCTGCACGAGCTGGAACTGCGAGTTCTGGCTGTCCTACCGCGGTAGCAAGAGCTGGAATAGCAGCATCAGCAGCCTTGCTTAGTAGTCCCGAGTCTTTGGAGAATCGATAAGTAGGTTTGAGTCCCGACCAAATCTTACTCCAAACGCTTGATCCAAGCGCTTTTTATATCCTTTTTTAATCTCGTGTTTCGTTATGTGATGCCTGACGCCGCGGTGGGCGTTTTTGGCTTTTAACACCTTCTCATGAGATTCACGATGCAAGTGTAGTTTGGCTCCTGTGCCAGCCAGCTCGGCTGCTGTAAGCGATAACTTGCCAGATTTGACAACATTACGTAGCTTTTGTGCTGGGACACCGCTTGAGGTGATAAGTTCACGGTATATGATCGTAGTATATTCTCTGAATTAAATGACAGTGGTATTGAAGTTAATCACGGATTTGAAGAGATCCATGCGATTATGTTGCTTTGCGTATAGTCAAAGCATACACCATATGCCGCAATATTCTCATGCGCTGATTGAGTCTGGAGTTCATTGTAATTGCTAATACCATAGGTTGCTGGCGGCCCCATACTGTCGTAGTATTCATGATCATGGGCCGCTGTTCAATGTCCTACATCCTGGTTCGGCTTGAGTAGTAATATCAGAAACGATCCTTTCCTATGGAGGGGCGAGTTGATCTCCTTTGACAAGATGAATATCAAGCTTCTTAGCAAGAGCGATGAGATCATGATCAGAGGATGCTGGCTTTACTAATTCCATTTGGATTATTTATTTTGTCGTAGATCCCATATCGAGAGCTGTGTGAGTGCTCTCATAAGTATGTCGGAAACTCAACTCGCCGACCAGTTTCTATATCAATCTCCGCTGAAGAGCGACCCAGACGTCAAGGTCAGCGCCCGCAATCGTGTTCCGTATGTGATCGATCTCAACCAGGGTTCGTTCCAAAATGGTATTATCACCATCGATGCTACTTGTCAGCTGAACGGTGCTAAGGGCTACGCCTGCTTGCGTGATGCCTATATCATGCTCCCGTACGAGGTCACCATGAAGAACACGGGGGCTATTGATCTCACCAACCCTGCAAATCGTCTATCAGTTGGTCTTAGTGTGGTATTTGGAATGTCGTGGATGCTATGAGCCTTGAACTTAACGGCAAGCCGGTCATCTCGATGAGTGAATACAAGTTATTTGCCAATAACCTTCGTGCTCAGACGGAGTCTTCCCTCGATTATGTACAGAAGCATGGTGCTGAGGCTTTCCTATATCCTGACACGCCTGGCTCGATGCTTTTCAGCAGCGCTACAACGACGAAGTTTGGGGATGGCTACCCGAACACTCCAGCTGACATCACGCCTGCTCTTGGAACTAATGCTACTGGTGCAGGAGTGCTTCCAGCGAATGAGAGATTTGTAAAGCGTCTGTTGTCGAATCCTCCCACCGCAGGTAGTCAGAACACTAATGGTTGGGCTACTATCGCATCAGGAGCTTCTAATGTTATTGCCAATCAGTTTGGTCGTGGCGCTTTCGTCCCTGGAACAAAAACCGCTGGTATTGTCGCTGGTAGCTGGAACTATATGCTCAAGATTCGCCTTGTCGATCTTCACCCGATCTTCAAGGAATTTGATTTGATGGCTAACCCACAGATTCGTTTGCGTCTTCGCATCAAACAGGATTCGTCTGTGATTACGATTGGCTCTGGACTACTGCTGTTAATACGATGAGTCTAGCATCAACATCAACAATTTCCGGTACTTCCTGTCCGATTATGGTTTCTTCATCCTCTGGAATTGCGCCTAACAGTGCTGTTATCCCTGCTGCTACAGCTAATGCTTCGGGGCAGATCACGGTTGCTTGGGGTGTTGTATCGAACACGTCTGAAACTGATCCTACGTACTTTCCCTTCACAACATCGCGTCTATATGTACCTTTCCTCGATCTTGAGAACCCTCAAGCGATCCTCTCGACGCCTGTAAAGACAGTTCGATACCTCGATGACTATGCTTAATGGTTCCCTAATAAGGCCAGCAGTGGTGTAAGCACTGGTCAGCAGAATGTTTCGTTTGATCTACAGCTATCCGCTTCACTAAAGAATGTTAAATATGTCGCCCCTTCTCCCTTTCGCAGAGACTTCTGAAGGCAACTTTGCGTTGGCTACTACGGTACAGCAGTGGCAATCTCCTTTTGACAGTGCGCCATGGAATGTACAGCCTGGTTCGTCGATCCGCAACTTCAACGTTAAGATCGGTTCTCAAAATACGTTCGATATTGACTACGATTTTCAAGATTTCTGCAGCGAATTCTCGAAGATGAGTGCTATCAATGGCGAGCAGATTGCTGAGCTGTCGAAGGGTTTGATTGACTACCAGACGTGGCAACTGACCAACCGCGTGCTCTTTGCTGATGTATCGCGGCTAACTGAAAAAGACGTACCCCAGGCTATCCGGATCATGGGACTAACGCTTCGTGCCAAGGAATGAACACGATTGTATTGGTTGCATTTGAGAATGAACTAAGCTACCACCGCTTGACCGCGAAGGTTTTAGAATTCACCGCTAATTAGGCTCTCGTTCGTGTTATGTGAAGAGACAAAAAATATGATCACATCGCTGGTGATCAGTTGTCGAGCCATTGCTGGTGTCTGTTGGTTCGCTCGTGAACCATTTTCGCTTGCTTCTGATACGTTCCACCACATCCACAGTTGATTTTAAGTCGTCCACGTTCGTTCTTAGCCGTTTTCCTTTGTTGCATTTCGTATATATTTGAAAATTTCCTGGTGGGTATGTATATAGATAGACCCGATAATAATCATGAGTTCAGTTCTGAATTTTGGTAAGCACAAGTCTAAGACGATCACGGAAGTCCACGCAACTGATCCAAGCTACTGCCGTTCGTTGCTAAATCAAAAGATTCTGCTAGAGTCAAATCCTGAAATTGCTGAGTTCCTATGATTATAATCATTTTCTCGAATTTGGGATTGACAACCTTGACATTCATTGCATTAGTGAGTATGAAGTCGATGATCGGAGGCAGCTCCGCGAATTTGAGCAGCTCGTTATCGATCCAACAGATTGTGTCAATAAGCAGCCAGCTTATCGATCAAGAGACGGACGCTTAGAATATCCGCATACCTATTACCAAGAGAATAAAAATAGACTACTCGAAAAGGGGCGTCAATATCGAATTAATCATAAAAACACTAAGAACGCCGGCGATATGAAATGTTATCGGGCTAATAGAGACAGAATTTTAGCGAGGACAAGCGAAAAGATTACATGTGCTTGTGGCTCATAAATTGAAAGACGGGTGAAATCCCAACATGAACGAACTGCAAAGCATCGACGTTGGTTAGAGTCCCGGTGTTCTTAAAGGTATGATGGATTAACGACTTGATCGAATCCATATCTTAGCTCACTTTTAACACTATCGAGAAGCAAAATTTGACCTTTACCTCGTGCGACTGCTCTATTATACGCAGTAATCATTTTTTTTGTCAATTCCTTCGATGTTGAAGTCCCGGACAATCATTTGTAGATCCCTCTTATTATTGGCACGTGGAATCGCGACAATCTCAGTTTTCAAGCGGATCATCTTATCAGTAGCAAATCAGCTGTGCGATAGAAATATCGTGCTCAGTTTATGATGACGACCTCTTGTGAAATAATGACTGAAGATATTCTTCTGAAGGGATTTATCGTTGCTACAGTCATCGATGATAACGAGCTCGGGTTTATTCGCCGGTGTGCGTCGGATCGCATTAACAGATGGAGGAGTTTCGTGAAATGATACGAATCCTTCCAGCTTGTCGCGAAGATAGTCATACAGCTCTTGATGTGGATTGCGAGCAATGATATGGAGGTGGGAGAAGACATGAGGTGAGCTTTTCAGCAGATTGTTTTTCCCTGAGAACGAGGGGCCAAGGATAACCATTCGAAATAGCTTCTTGATACCAAGCTCCGTGATATCACCTACCAAGTCGGCTCGATACTTCTTTGGCAATGATCCACCATAATCGGGAATAGCGCTCATGACTAAAAATCACTTGACTTATATAAGAGATACTAAAAATGAGTGAGTTAAGTTATCCTCCTCCTACTTTCGTTTCTTCATGCTACAATCCAGCATTCTACCTCTCGCTTGATCAGACGGGATAATTGACATATGCATACGCCCAAACGCTATATCTCGGCATTAATGATTATCGACTGAGCTATATTACCGACGTAACGGCTGGTACATCTACCCCTGGTGTAGCACTTGTCGTTGCTCCAGATGGGTCACTCAGCGGATTAGGAGCACTAAGTTGCTCCAGTCTATTGGTGAATGGATCTACAGTATCATCGGCTCCAAGCTACGTACTCGGTATTACACCTGGCACTGCAGCTTTAAGTAAAGCACTTGTACTTGATGCATCGGGCAATATCTCTGAAATCAATTCGCTCTCATCAGAAAGCCGTGCTGGAACACTTATTACTGCCGCTCAGCCTAATATCACATCGCTTTGTACGCTAACTGGCTTGAGTTGCTCAGGATCGATTTCAGGTACAGTATCTACAGCGGCTCAGCTTAATATCACTTCCGTTGGCACGCTAACCGGTCTTACGGTGAGTGGAAATATTAGTGGTACTTTAAGCACAGCATCTCAACCTAGTATTACATCCGCTGGTACGCTAACCGCCGTAAATTGCTCTGGAAACGTATCGGGAACGCTTACTACTGCTGCTCAGTCGATTATCACTTCGGTAGGTACTCTGGCATCTATTTCGCTTTCAGGAGGCAACTCCTGATGCACCAGCCTATCGGCGAGTGGTATAGTGAGTCTAAGTAATGCAACGTATAGCTCATCATCAGCTAGTGAAGCTTTAGTTGTATCTGGAGGTGTTGGAATTGCTAAGAACATCGTTATAGGAGGAACTGCAATCTCGAGTCCCGCTTGGCAAAGTCAAGGAATTCAGCATGCCGGACTAAGCGTTGTACATACGGATAGCTCAGCAGCAGCCAATTCTATTGTACCTTACTCCGTTATCAACTCTCTCGCTTCCTGTACTATTGCAGCCGTTAGTAGCAATATAACATATTCGTTTGCTTCTACATTATACATTCAAGGCAGCCCTACTGCAGGTAGCAACGTTTCCATCCTGAATTCGTACGCGCTCATGGTATCCGCTGGTCGATGCCTGATAGGAGATTCTACGTATGCTACCGCTTCGACCGCAGCTCTAATCGTGTCAGGAGGAATGCTTGTCAATCGCAACTTAATGATTGCATCGGGGGGATTAAGTCTTAATAGCTGGACTACTACGGCTCCGCAGCTGTATATCGCTTCAGCTACGTATACTAATAATTCGACGGCTGCTTCTTCAACGGTTGCCTCAGCATGTATGAACACTTTCGCAGCTTCAACAATCGGAGCTATCAATACGGGCGCTATCACTACCCGAGCGGCAACGGTATATATCAGCGGCACTCCAACAGCTGAAACAAATATGACTTTGACGAACAGCCACGGCCAATGGATACCAAGTGGTTTAACTTATATGGGTGGAGCTATCTCCGCTATATCACAATCCACGGGAACCCTTATCGTTGGCGGAGGAGTCGGCATAGGCGGGGATTGCTGGGGGAACCTCTTTCAGGCGGTTAGTGGCGTTTTAGTAAATACTCTTGCTGCTTCTCAATCTGCGTGGCAAACCATTACAGGAAACGACGTCAATTGGCTCGATAGAACATATACTATCTGCCAGTATTTTTATGGATCAAATGCAACGCCGGTACGGGCCTGCGTTCAGGTTAGCTACGGTTCGAACGCAACATCGACTAATGCCATGTACATAGGGACCATGTCGAATTGCGATCTCAGAATCGGCACTGGCGATAGCACCCGCATGACCATACTCGGAGGAACTAATGCTGGACGCGTGGGCATAGGTACTACAACGCCTCTATATGGTCTCTACGTGGGAATAACAGTTTCAACCACTTTAGACGCAGGCAGCACTGGTGTAGCTTACTTTAAACAATCCGGAGGTTTAATTAGCACGACAGGACCTATAAGCAGTGTCCCGATAGCTATCGCTTGCGCTGATTCAATGCTTAGCTCTATTGCTTATTATACACATAGTGATAGGCGTTTAAAACACTATTTTGAACCAGTGGAGGGCTCTGTATGCGATGCACTACTCCAAATCGAGCTTTGCATGTTCAAATACAAATGTGATCCTGATAACGGTACTACTCACCTCGGATATTGCGCTCAGGATTTACTTAAAGCTGGTCTATATCACACTATTCACTACGTATCGAATCCAGTTCTACACGTCGAGGATGAAACAGTTGATCTGGAAGCTCTGCAAATGTGTGTAGACTACTCCAAAATGAGTTGTCTCTTACATAAATTATTATTGAGGCAGCAGACTGAGTTGGAGATTCTCGAAGCGGATCGAGACGATGTGTATGCACGTCTGGATGAGTTAAAAAAAATCGTTGCTTCAATGGCCTCATAGGGCGAAGGTCTTGACCGATCGCTTCTTTTTTTATAAGCCCAAACGCCACTACCAGCCTTAGATTCTGACTTCTCCCATTCTTCGCATGTAGCATCAGTTTGAGTCGAAACAACTTTCTTCACTGAATATGGCTTGGCATCAGATGCCCACACTGTGGGTCGATCGCTTGATGGGACCTCCTTGACGACCAGGGCCTTCATGATTGATTTGAGCTCAGCAAGATTGTGATCAGCATTAAGGTTATAGAGCCCTCCGTTCTTGGAAATGTTTTTTGGATTGAGTACTAACATCGCTATAGTAATCGAGTGATAATCGATTGAATTCAGAATCAGAAATCAATCGATTCGAGTACATGTCAACGCATACTACCTTGAGTTGCTTTAGAATCGATGGATTGGTATTGCCAAGCATCAGTTCGCCCTCGCGTTTATCGTATTCCATCCGAGGCGACTCGAGCGGATCCTCCAGGTGCTGATCAAAGTTATATTGAAGATGGGTCATCTCAAGGATCTCTTTGAAGAGCTTCTTATCATCAATAGATAGCTGATCGTACTTCGCCTGACTGATGTCGTTTCTGAATACCAGATCCTTTATCATGGTCTGTAGAGAATCGCTGATCTCACGCATCGGGTCAACCTTTCTGCGATTAGGCTGAACGATTGTAAGCGTTCGCTTGTCAAGATCTGGCACTCTGATAAATTTAGAACCAAGCTTGCGATAAACATATGCTGATGGAGTCGCTTTGCCTTGAATGTCATTAAGGTTGTAGGTTCTACCTCTGCGCTCAACTCCTTCCAATGGCGCTACTCCTGCCCCTTGTAGCCGACGGCCTTTAAGCTTGCGCTCGACCTTTCCAATAGCAGACGCTGACATTATGGTATGATTATCACCCATTTGATCAGTTTGACGCTGGTCGCTAAGCTTAGATTGGTAAGTGCAGAATTTAATTGAATACGCCGCCTTAGTAACTTTTACCGCTGATCTTAGCGCTATTATCGCTTCTTGATCACCATTCGATTTAGATTTCTTAGAATCGTGTAGGATTCAGTTAGTAGAGACTGAAACGTGTCCATCCATCAAATGGTTTTCATTAAATGAGACATCGCGTCGCCTTTCACAGCCTTGTTCTGGGCATTTCTAAAATATAGCGTTTCGCACGCGTTGGCTCACCTAAATAGTAGATTGGATCGATCTTCTCACCTGGGTCCGAATTGACAACTGGACGCTACCTTACCGCTATCCTCACTTGATTATCCGCAAGCTCTTGATAATACTCGGTTAGCATTGTTTTAGCTTCAAGTTCAGGAATGACAAGGTCTTTGTCCATGTACTCGTCTTTGCCAGTCTTTACTCCGGGTCGATCATCAAGAGGATAAAACCCTCGACTCGACGGGCTCCCCGTCTCAATGAGATCTTCAGCTGGTTCATAGGGTCCAGCAATCTCTTCAGTAGCCATATCAGTATTTGATACTAAGCTTAGTCATTTCCCCTTGATCATTGACAAGAACCGTTCGAGGGTGAGTATCCAATTCACATTTTTCTACACAATGGGACGGTGTTTATTAGAATCTATCCCAAAGACATAAATTCTAAAATGGTCTTCAATCCAAAGATAGCCGCCTCCAAATGCATTACCATCCTTTAGAATAGGGATTATCCGTTTTTGTAGGTTGTTCGCTAGCAGTAGATTTTTATTATCAATGATAAACCATGTTAACTTGTACTTAGCGTCATCATCGTCGAGCTTGGTAGAAGTCGATTTATTCAAATAGTCTTGGATCTCCTAGCGGTGTATCTAGGTCTTCAATATCATCTTCTCGCTTTCTATCTGACCGTGGAGGCTTATCTTGTGCGCGCATAGCACCAATTTCATCAATTGAATTGCTTTCACCATCATATAGAATATCTCGGATTTTAGCTTCAGTAGCAACCCAATCGATTGTGTCATACGTCTTGTATTTTTTGCCATTGCTTACTGTTCTAAGAGAACCATTTTCCCGAATGACCAGTTTTTCATTATCGCTACCATTTTTCTTAACCGGATGGACTCCAATTGACGTCCAGTTAGGATTAGCTTTGAAAAATGCTTTAATCCAATTTCTTGATGCAATCTGCTCTTTACTATCTCGAATGATTGCATTTTCTGAGGTTTCAATCCCAATATCAGGTTTACTTGATGGGCTGTGAACGCCTTCACGTGAAACGTCAGATAGTGGTCGCCCTACTAGTGGGATGTGAACTCCTTCAAGTGAAACATCAGACAATGGGCACACTACTGGTGGGATATGAATGCCATCCAGTGAAACATCAGACAGAGGTCGTAGATAGGGATCAGCGTTAGTTCCAACTGATGATACATCAGGGATTTTCTGGGAGGACTTTAGTTCATCATTTGAATTTTCGGTTTCAGTTGCTACTGATGGCTGTTTTAAATCACCATCTCCAGCTTGATCAGATGAATCCTGAGTGGATTTCTTGTCAAGGGAGATCGTTTTGCCCACGTCTGATGCCCATGATGCTTCCGCATACATCTGTCGAGCTGCATTTTTCTGTCTAACGCGGAGCTTCGTCCGTTCAAATAGATCTATACGTTTTTGCTCAAGCTGAGCTAACGATGTGAAATGGGAAACATTGTTGATCGCTATATGATGAAACCGATCATTATTTTTAAAAAATCGTTTCTTATATTCGCAGGATATCGGTATGTCATCGGGCGACTCCCAGAGTCGCATTGTGAATTTATGTACGATCAAATTACGTCTCTGAAGAGATTTATATAAGCATCTTGGCATTCGTCGATCGGTAGTCCAAAAATATCTTCTTGTTCATCCTTGTACATAGGATCGCAACATATGAATCGATATGGTCTCATCGAGTCAAACTGGTGAAGGCGGTACTTGATATAATCAAGATTATGGTCATCAAGTAGCGTCGAGATCAAATCAATGACTTTTTCTGAGTAAAACCGCATCCTTGCATGCATCTTCTTGAGCTCGTTTTTATACATCTGGATCTTGTAGTCTTTTGAGTGCTGCGAGCAATATCCACAGGGGAGAGAGTCTCTGGAACATGGTATCTTGGATAAGGTGATCGCGTTGTAGGGCATTTTGAAATGATGTATACTGTATAGTATAGTCAAGAAATTATGGATATCGAATATATTGACTACGATCCGTTGTCATATTACATATGTGATAATAGCAACGTCGTTGAAGAGGCTGAGAAGCTTAAAAAAACAGCGGCATCAGAAAAAAAAATTGACCAGAGGATTATTCAGCTGCCTAAGCCAATGCCAGTGAGCTTGCCTGATCTAACTTCGATTATTCTCTGAAAAGTAAGTCTGTTCCAATCTACTTCTCCGATTTTTGTTGATCAATCTGAGATTGTCTTGGGGCTCCCATCCGTCAGGCTCATTTCCTACCCATTTAATCAAGTACTTATACTTTCCGTTCTTCATTTTTTTATAGTCCAAGATCTTCTCAGCTTCAAGAACCTCTGTTAATGATAGCATCAGTTGTGTCTAACTGAACAAGGTTAAGAATCATTTGGTTGCTTTGTATAGCGTATGCCCGTTTTTGGAGCGAATTTGACCTCAATAGCCAACAATTCCTACAACGGTATAGACAGCTTAACTCCATCGAGCAACTGCTTTGGTAAATGTTCGCTTTTGGAGGCGATACAACACATTTGACCCTATTTCAAACTCGTTTTCCAGTTTTGTAGCTTCCGTGTGATTATGGATAAGGTCAGACTCCATTACCTCACCTTTAGCCTCATTCGGGGTCATGCCGATTGAGCGATGGAACGTATTATTGTAGTTTTCAATGATATCACCAATAATCTTTTGCGTTAGCCTTTTGGGAGACATTTTAGTTAGTCTTTGCTTGATAGTTCTGTTGAATCTCTCAATTTTACCCATTGTGCCATGATCACCTGGTTCATTATTGTAGTGATCAATTGATTTTGACTTAAATAAGTCTTGAGCTTGCTGGTTCATAAACTCGCTGCCGTTGTCAGTTGTGATAATGTTAACTTTATGCGTTCGAATGAATGCCTTGGTAGCTACAAAAACTTTTGGTACAGTATTATTGGACAATAGCTTAGCATATCCCAATAGAGAGTTAATGTTAATAGATATCAAAATTGGTCTTTTATCCCAGAAAGCCAGATCCACTTGCCAAGAATTTGGATTGCACGAAGCTATCTTAAAGCCATCGAAGCGGTTCTGTTGCTCTTGAAATCGTTGGATATCACCCTGACTGGCATACCAATCCTTAACGTTTTTAATAGTAATTTTTGGATTTATTTCTTTAGCTTTCTCATATAGAGCTTGAGCACCTATGAATCCAGTCTTAGGATCATATTATAACTTAGCTAATAGCTTATCCATCGGTACGTATCAGATTGAGACAAACGAAGTTTGTTGATTCGAAGATCTCTAAGCTCTTATCTATATTTACATACATAAAAAATGCTTTCCTCCCAGAAGCATACCTTAGATATCAAGCGGGGCGGTTGTGATACCATCCGGAAGTACTCGACGCTTGTCGTAATCATATGAAAGGGCCGTTTTTGTCTGGCTATAGGTAATAATTGATTTAGGCACCTTACTGATTCGAAACCCCTTGTTGGTACCCTGTAGGGTGATACGATCTCGAACAACTGTTTTAAATCCGTTGGGGTTCAGTACATCTTTGTTTCGGCCACGCCCTTGATGCACACCCTTAGCTGAAACCTTGACCTTGTACTCAGCGTCTGTTAGATAGCGATTATAGGTTTTGGATGACAGAGATACCATAGCATCACCCGACCACTCATCTTTGAACAAACCTGGGGTTCGTCGGTCGGATTTGGCTACCTCAGAGTTGTAGTCGCATGGAAACCAATCATAATTGTGTTGCTTGAAGAGCTCGCGTAGGCTTGGTTTGATACACTCTTGGAATGAATTTTCGCAGCTGAAGGCAATGTAGGCTGAGTAAGTGTCCATTTCTTGGTATTGGAAATCGGATCTGTCGAAGTAGAAGTCAATGCAATCGTAGTAGAACTGAAGCATGCGTAGCTTCGCCAACTGATAGATAGCAATCGAGAGGATAGGATTTGTATTCTTAAGACGACGCTTCATAGTGATTTCAAAAGCATCATTAAGCTCCTCCAGGTCATGGAATGTGAAGTGCTCAATTTTAGACTCAATAGCCTTCTCATCCGACTGATATTTGACCTCCTTGTGTTTGCTCATATCCATACCAGATCGACCGAAGGCACTGTTGCCAACAAGCTTCATCATTTCGGCGATCATTGCCGTGGACTTATCGACATCAACTTCTCGGCGAGCGTTTGACACAGCCCCCATGAATGGATCGAAGGCCTTGTGGGAGCTGGCCTTAATAAAACTGTAAGTCTGGGTGATTTCCATCTCATGCTCAATGTACCACTTCAGTAAGGGTGTGTATATGAGAAGTTTCTCTCCAACGTAGCTACCGATCAGTTTGCGAGCGGGTTTCGAACGGCTTTGCTTGAGCGTCTCATTATACTCATACATATGCTCCCCAATAACACTCTCGGAAGTGCAATCAATCATAATATTCTTGACGTTGGTGTCATCTCACTGAAATACTGCTTTACGTGTTCTGGGGTACGAATATCACACTCGAAGCCAAAGATTTTGTCTGATGTAATGTCATCGATGATTCCATCATACGCTTCGTTTGTAGTTAAACGTCCGAATGGCATTTCATTACCAAGGGCCCAAAGATACAGAGAATTGGCATCATATCCGATAACCTTCTTACAAATCTTACCGCCTCGAATCTTCGTCTCGGTTCGGTTAGCATATCGGTTGAAAATGATCGAAGGCCCTCCAGCGATGTTAGCTTTCATCTTTGCGTAAATGTCCTCCTCCCTGTCAATCGAGAAAACCAGTCTATCGGAGTTGAACTCGAGCAATTATTTGTATCGAAACCCTTGCGCGACATGTCCTTTCGAGCGGTGTTGCACAAAACGCAGCTGACCAAGATATTTCCGTCGATATGACCAAGTTTGTTGTTGATCCTATCACCAGAGCCAATTTTAGCACTCAAGGGGGTAAAGCATAGAGCACATAGGTACTTTTATTGATTTAGCACGGTATCAAGGTGCTCCAACGTCATGCCAAATTCGCGCTTCGAAGTCTGCCAAAGCTTTTAGTTTCCCAGCAACGCGTATGAGTGGCTACAAGAAGCCACAAGAAGCCACTCATACGCGTTGCTGGGAAACTAAAAGCTTTGGCAGACGTCTTGCTACGGTGCTGAAGATTGTTGAAGCAAGTCTGATACATAACCTTCTCGGACAAACCTGGTAGCGACACACCGTCGGTGAACATGTCTAGACCAAAGCCTTTGAACAATTCACGCTGAACTTTGATAGCCTTGATGAATGGAACTACATCGAGATTATCGTACCAAACGAGACGGTCTTGATTGTCGTAATTCCATAGTACTTCCAGACAAATTGAACACGTTTATAGTCATCATCGCTGATACTCGTACCGCGAAGTTTAGTACCAAAAGCTGATTGTGGTGGTACAGTAGTCTCGCTGACCACACTAAATGATTGTATATACTCATACGGAAATAGTCCATTACCAAGACCACAAACACATCTAATTTTATCATAGCATTTGCATCCACCCAGATATGTCGTAAGATATTTATCATAACTGGTGCCAGCAGGTACGTAGTTGTTAATTCGCGTATTTTCATGTCCGATGTTGCGCTGCACATGTAGCTAGATTTTTTTTTATTACAGATTTGATGTTGTCGGTCCGATGACAGCTTCTTGATTAAATTAATATCATAGCGACCACTATTGAAGCCAAATACTGGTACTTGATCAAGCCGCTGCTCGATTTTGCTGTAATCACATTTCTGCTCCCCGAAACCGATACGACTGTGGAAAGCTAGTGTACTTACCTTCCTGAATCCTGCTATCCACATCCTTAGTCGTATAGGTTTTGCCAAGGGGATACCCCAGGAATCTCCATACCCGTCAATCCATGGGCATCAATAATATTCATTAGCAGTGGCTGATACTTATCGACATCGTACAGCCGGATTTCCACATATACTTTACGTATGTACTTAAACATATCTGCAAGCAACGCCTTAGGATCATCATTTACAAAGCAACGGACCTCCTCAGTAAAACTATCTGCTACCAATACTGATACGGGGATATGTTCGTTTGTGAAGACAGTATTCTCCCCATGCTGGACTGCTGTCGGCTTTAGAATCGCTTCGAAGTGATAAACAATGAAATGGTCGATATATTTATCAACACTCTTGATGGAGTACTTCGTAAGCAATGATCTAATAGCGTTCGGGGCTGGTTTGTAGATAGTTGGTTGAGCTGGGAAGCTTTCAATATTTACTCGCTCACATTGGTTTTTCGAGTGGTCTTTAAGTCTGACGGAACTGACGAAGACCATCTCACACTTAGCACATTTGTACTTGCTTGGAAACATATCAACAGTCTTGACGTAGAGGGCATGGTTCTCGTGTGACAAAATGTTCATAGTATCGAACTCCTTGTCTGAGCGACGAATGCATTCAACCTTACCAGTATCCACATCCATTGAGTAAACGTTGATAGCGAGTTGAAAGCATTCCTCAACTTCATCGAGGTGAAGAAGGTCGATAGGCTTAAAGCAACGAAATAATCCCAGCGAATAGGTTATGTCCTTGAAAGAGCAATACCGCTTGGATGCATCCTTTACGAGTGCCTGAATTCTACGAGGATCCTTTTTAGGGTCCTGCGCCAAGTGCCAGGCAATGCAATGGAAGACGCATTTGTTGTTGGTCTTCGGAAAGTTAATAACGTGCTTGTTTTCACGAATAAATGCTGGGATGATCGCTTCACTATCTCCCAGAGCATGGCTGCGATGGTAGATGTAAATCTTGAGGGGTAGTAATTGCTTTGAGCTTGGATCCATAACTGGGGTAGTTTAGCTTGTCGGCTAACTCCATACACCGGATCTCTGAAATAATTTTCTTGTGAATGTCAGCCTTGCTGTTGATAGCGATAGGCGCGTTGAATACATACATATTCTCAATATTTGGGTGGAAGTAGCGCGTTTCACTATCATCAGTGAGGCTAACAAGGTCATAGCCAAGGACAATATTTACCGTAAAGGCACTTTTGTTTTTACTGTTTAGAACGTTCTCGAGCTCCTCGTAGAACTCACTAGGCTGAATTCCCTCACAAAGGTGGGATTCCATGTGGTTACCATCGTAAAATCTGTACTTTGGGTCCGCCTTAAACTCAGGAGAGATATGCTTCCTGAGTTCGTCGACAGAGACATTGTACTTCTCCGCAACCAACTTCTGATTGCTAGGGCGTGATAGGTTGCTGACGTACACCATCTTCCCCGTACGTCCACGCACCTTCACTCGGTAGCTGCTCCCCCATCGAGTAGCTCGAATATTTAGTCGCTTCAGTCCTTCGAGCTCGTATGCAAACATCGTTATATATAAGTGTCTATATTTTTTTTGTGGGGCTGACTTTAAATTTTTTTGATCTTGTATCAGGATCAATCAACTTTATATCAGTTTGACTTTTTATGTGAAAGAACATTTTTTAGCTCAGTTCGGTTTTCTCGGTAAGTTCGCTTTCAGTTTAATTAGGTTCGATTTTTGGCTTCCGGATGCGTTCTCGAATATTCTCTCGATTCTTGTCGTCGTAGCCTTTCTGGTAAGCTAAGCGAGCTTCGCGCGTACGCTGGTAATAGCGCTTCTGCGCTGCATTAATGCGATCTTTGTGAAGTTGGTATTGCTCTGCTGAGTATGGCGCCGTTTTATATTATTAACTTTATATTTGTCAGGATTGAAAAATCAATTTGTTCCAACTCATCTACAGTTTTAGCTTTCCACTCATGAACGTGATTAGATTTAGGCATTGTAGATACCCACCGCTTGTGCTTTGGAAAAGTGCAGTGGTGAGCATAATTCCGTCGCTTCATCGTCTTACCACAAGGACATTCAATTTCTTCATGAAGGAGCGACTTGACAGTTTTCCCAGCACTTCTCCAGCCTTGCTCACATCAGAAACAGCTTCTGGAAATTTACTAATGGGATCTATCTTTTGTTGGTGAGCTTCTACAGACTTACCAGCGCTCCGTTTTTCTTTTCCCATCTTCCACGCAGTAGCTCAAGGCAAGCTGCCAGCAATCTACAACACAACGCGACCCAGGTCAAGATGCGGGTCGTAGATACCGATCGCTGAGGCGGTTGCGGAGGAGCTCGGCGTGAAGTACAACACCGCAAGAAGTTGGTGCGCCGTCTGAACGATTCCAGGCGTTTGACCGCCATACTCTCCGCTTTCACCCCATGGTGATCAACCTACATGACATGCCCGTGAGAACCTAAGCCATCGCTAACTGCCACTGTTATCTGCATCTTTTTTTCCATGTTGAACAAACTTAGGCAGTTATGTATTTTCAGCGACAAATATGCACTTGGCCTTGCTCTGTATCGCATTAAATTTGTTCTTGCTGAATGTAAGTTACTTTTGACAAACTTGGGCTGGAAAAGGTGTACAGGAGATTTATCAGGAATTTTGCAGCGAAGATGTCGCCATTAACCGCCTGCTTCATAAGGCCGTACCATGGAACTGGGATCTGAGCAAATTTCAGCGTTTGATAACATCAAGCGAGAATTAACAGAGCGCCCTCTACTCGCTTACCCTGATTTCTCAAAGTCCTTCACTTTAGAGACTGATGCGTCTACCATTGGATTTGGAGCTGTTTTAATGCAGGATTTTGGAAAGGGTCTACAACCCGTGGCATATGCCAGTAAGGTCAACAGTGTTGCCGAATCAAAGTATTCCCTTACCGACTTGGAATGCGCAGCAGTGATATGGGCAATTAAGCTGTTTAGACCTTATTTGTTTGGGCGCCATTCCTCTTTGGTTACTGATTGCATTGCACTCACATGGCTAATGACGAAAAAAGAACCAGTAGGGCGGCTTTATCGTTGGGCACTATCGCTTCAGGAGTACGACTTTACAATCAAGTACCGTAAGGGGAAGGCAAATGTGGTCGCGTGCTGGCCCACTTCCACGAACCGCTCGAGGAAATCGCTATGTGATCACAACTGTAGATTATGCTACACGATATGCTGTGGCGCGTGCCGTCGGAAATCACACGGCCAAAGATGTTGCACGGTTTCTCGTGGAGAATGTTGTCTAAATTTTTGGTACATGTCGTGAATTAGTTATGGATGGTGCCCGTGAACTAAACGGCAGCGTAATAACAGCATTAGTCGAGTTACTGGAGGCAGAACAGATTGTTGGAAACCGCATCATCTTTTGTCACAACGAGTGAAGTTGAAGCCATCTTCTGGAACTGGCTAGCAGAGTGATGGTAGAAAGGCCGTAGCAGAGAGTCCGCACTCGGCGTGCCCTCAGTCCGAAAGTTCCCCTAAGAGTAACAAGTTGTTTGTGAGTGAGTTCGATCTGCGCTCCGTTAGGGTTATGAGCCCAAACCCAAGTACACGCTACGCGCTGCGCTACACGTTGGTGAGCTGCACTACAACGACAAGATGTCATCCTCATCCGACTCAGACGACGATCGCCGCAAGAGCAAGACGGACAAGAAGTTCAGGATCAACTCCTCCGGCAATCCCGTCAACTGGGACGGCGAGAACTGGCCTTTCTACAAGAAGAGCATGAAGATCGTGTTCCAGAAGAGCTTGCTAGAGGACATAGCAAGCGGCAAGGTCACGGCAGACCCAACCTGGAGTCAAGAAAAGAAGGATGAACACACCAAGAAGCAAGCGAAGATCCAGATGCTGATCATGGGTTCGCTGACGACGAGACTCTCCCAGCAGTTGTTGGACCAGGACACTGGAACTGCTATGTGGGGTGAGCTCTGCAAGATCTACGAGGGGAAGAACAACGATGCCACCAAGGCGCAGAAAGTGTATCGCTTACAAGGTGAGCTGCACAGGACTCATCTGCGAACTAACGGAGACGTGTGTGGACACTTGTACACGATGTTCCGGATCAAAAACGAGATCAAGGAGCTTGGATCACCGTTGAGTGACCTTCAGATGGTGGACATGTTGCTGCGCAGCCTGCCGCAGCAGGTGTGCTACAACGAGCTTCGCAGAAAAGTGTTATTTAGCTCCAACATGAGTAAATACACACCAGAACTAGTGCGAGAATTGATTCTCACGGCTGAGACGCGCAACAAGGACTGGGAGAAGAATGCTTTTGGCAGTAACCAAGGCAAGAAGAAGCAAGGCACTGCTTCAAGTGGCCCAAAGGGCAAAACTACTGGTGATGGATCGAAGAAGAAGACGTCGAGGCCTGACGTCAAGTGCTTTAACTGTGGTGGCAAGGGCCATTACAAGAGCGATTGCCCCGACTTGGAAGAGAAACCCAGTGCGGAGAGAAAGGCAAGCGCGAAGATGGCACGCTCGGGTGAGAAACCCGTGAAGATCTCATCGGAGAAGACTGATGACGACACCAACTGGGTGCACAAGCGTGACGTTGTCGTGGGAGAAGTTGTCAAGAGAGTCGCAAAGGATTGCGACGCAAGTCGTTGGTATTTCGACAGCGGAACTAACGCACACATTGTAGCGACGAAAGAATATTTTACTGTGCTGAACAACATGGAGGACAGTGATTGGAATCCAAATATTTCGGGATTCGCAGATGGTGTTGACGCCAAGTCTGAAGGCTTTGGGACAATTCTTCTAGCTACAATGATTGATGGTGTTCGTGTTCCTCGAAGACGTGCTATACGTACCAAAAGCTGGATGTAACCTCTTCTCACCAGGACAAGCACTGGAGCAAGGCTTCAAAATGTCGTGGGAGCAGGAAACAATGATGTTTGGTATGACGAAAGATGGCACAGAGGTGCTTCGTGCGGTGCATGAGCATCGACTGTGGGCTTTCAACGTGCACAATATTGGTGGCGTTAAGGTCGACAAGAAGACCACTGCTGTGAAGAAGCAAATAGTGGTAAATTTTGCGGTGACAGACGGTGTCGAAGATATTGACGTCTGGCACGCGCGCTTGGGGCACATCTGCCCAGAGTATATTCGCCTAATGGTTGATCGCGGAATGGCCAAGGGCATCATGTTGAAGAGGCGTGGCAAGATGGATTGCACTGACTGCCATTTTGGTAAGCAACGACGCAAGACATTCAAGAAGAGCCTCGATCGCAACATTGTGAACGTGAATGACATGGTCTTCGCCGACTTATTGATTCCTGGACTACACAATGGCACGAAATATAGTGCTGTGTTAGTTGTGATGGACGGATTCTCGCGTTTTGTGACCACGTACCTGTTGAATTCGAAGACAGAAGATGAGGTGAACGGGTACATGAAGCACTACATTGCGTGGGCTGAACGGCAGCACGGACGGAAAGTTGATACGGTAGTGACCCGTCGGTGGTGTGCTGAGGAAGGGTCTAGTGATGAGCAAGACGAAGCTATCGGACCGGTGAAGCAAGTGCTAACCGACAAGGGTGCAGAATTCTGCAACAAGACAATTGAGCACTGGTATGCTACGAAGGGCATAGTCCACACCAAGGTTGGTCCGAAGTCGTCTCAGTTGAACCTCGTGGAGCGAACACACCAGACTTTAATTGGAATGGTAAAGACAATGATGCATGACTCGGGGCTACCGAGATCGTTTTGGATGCATGCATTGCAAACTGCTGTTTACATTAAGAACCGAGTATTTTGCAAGGGCGCCGGACGAACCCCATACGAGATGATGTACGGTACAAAACCGGACATTCATCACATTCGTACCTTTGGGTCATTGGTATACTGTCACACGCCCGTGGCCAAACGCAAGAAACTGAGTGTGAACTGCAAGGTGGGTTTTCTCATTGGCTATCAAGAAGACGTTGTTGGCTGCCAGGTATATTTTCCTACCGAGCACCAAAAGGGCTTCGTGGCTGATGTGAAGGTGAACGAGGCGATTAAGTACAAAGACCGCTACGACAGCGGATTCAAGACAAAGGTGAACAGATGGTTACAGACGTTCGACGAATTTCTTCGGGATGGAGACTTCGATGACGCAGAAAGTGACAGCGAAGCATCTCAACGAGCAGAGTGTGACGCCGAATCCGTGCGTGACGATATCAGTGTCGAAATGCAAAGCGTTGCTGCAAGCATAGACGACCTCAACGAAGCTGAGCAAGTGCTGTGGAATGATATGGTGCGCAACAGCGCCCTTCCCAATGAAGACAGGAGCAGCTCTAGCAGTGAATTAGCGGAAAATGACCAGCAACTATGGGATGATATTCTGCAGAACAGCTCTTTACCCGACTATGAGGATGCGTGTGCAACACAGGAGGACGAAAATGCGTGTGAAACGCAGGAGGACGAGGATGCAGAAGTTGTTCACGTTGTCGACAGCGTAGCTAGCATTGTTGTCCAAGCTGAGAGTGAAGTTGGTGATGATGCAGAAAGAGAATTTGATGAACATGATAATTATGTTGGCGAGTTAATTGATGAACTGGCAAGCCATGTGTCTGATCTGACTCATGTTCCTGAAGAGAATGAGAGAGAGCTTGATGGCGACGATGACTACGATTATTTGTTCGACCCAAGCGATGATCACGAGGCACAGGGTGATAACGGCGTAAGTGATGACGGGAGTGAACCGCCAGCGCCAGCTGAAAATGGTGTTCTAGTAATTCCAACGCAAATGCTAATCGGAAAGGTGCATCCAAGAGACGAAGATATTCGTCGTACGCATGACAACAAGCGTACAAAGTTGAGGGCCAAACATGCAGCGGCAACAAGGCGCCCAGGACTTCGTGAAGTCCCAAAAAACCTTAAACCTGAACGATTCGAGGACTACGATGTGTGCTCAGCGTTCAAAGCACTACACGCAGATCGCCGTGGCAATGGTGGATTATGTGCTAGTGACATCAAGACTCCTAAGAACTATAGGCAAGCGATACGCTCCAAGCAAGCTATGTTCTGGCGTGAAGCTATGGACGCGGAGATGGCTGCCTTGAAAGCCAAAGGAGTGTTAAGGCAGATTCCACGTTCAGGATTGCCTAGCGGGCAGCAGACCATCAAGACCATGTGGGTCTTCGATGTGAAGACAGATCATCTAGGTTACATTGTGAGGTACCGAGCACGCATAGTTGCACGTGGTGACAAACAGCGATTTGGTATTGACTTCACAGAGACATTTTCTCCGGTGGCACGAATGGCGACATTCAGGACGTTTGTTGCTGTGTGCATCATTTTGAAGTTGATGATCTACCAAGGAGACATTAACACAGCATACCTTAATGCTACGTTAGGTATAAAAGAGTACCTGGAAGAGGTTGAAGGCTACCCGTGTGAAGATGACGGAATGATATATATATATCGTCGAAAAGGCTTTGTACGGGCTGCGCCAGTCCGGTAGAGAATGGAACAGCGAGGTGAATCGCTGGTTTGTGGACTACGGCTTCAAGCAGTGTGAGACCGAGCCGTGCCTCTACTTCTACGATCAAGACGGCGAATTCGCCATCGTACTTCTGTACGTTGATGACATACTGTGCGCGACGAACAACGTCGAGTTCAAGAAGAGAATGTTTGAGCAGTTAGACCAGGACTATGGACTAAAGGACCAAGGTCTTCTCAACACATACCTCGGTGTGCAGGTAGAACAGAACGCAGACTCCATTAAAATTCACCAGGCGAAGTACTGCGAAGAGATAATCGAGCGGTTCCATTTTGTGGACGCTCATCCAAGTAGGATCCCTATAGAGACGAACATGCGTTTGACTGTGAAAGACACTGATACGGATCGACGCAAAGAGAAACCCGTGAACGGCAAGAACTTCCCGTATCGTGAGCTGGTCGGATCCCTCATGTACTTGACTACCTGTACAATACCAGATCTCGCGTTCTCCGTTGGACAGCTTAGCAGATACGTGAAAAACCCTACACAGCAGCACATTGGCGCCGCCAAGAGAGTGCTGAGGTACCTAGTTGGGACCAAGACGCAAGGAATTGTATACACCCGGAACAAGTCATCAGAGCAAAAGCCCGAGTTAATTATTGATGGGTATTGCGACTCCGATTGGGGAAATGACCCTGACACACGCAAGAGCATCACAGGTTTTGTTCACTGCATGGCTGGTGGTGCAGTTTCGTGGGCATCAAGACGCCAAAGCATCGTGGCGCAATCGACCGCTGAGGCGGAGTATGTTGCAGCATGCGAAGCATGCATGGAGGGCCAAGGGCTACGCAACATGCTGATCCAAGTTTTTCCAGATTTGGAGTTCAGTTTTCGAATGGGCATCGATAACCAAGCAGCCTACGTAATGGCTACTAACCCAACCTACAGTCGCAGGACGCGACACATCGAGCTACGTTGGCACTACGTGCGTGACCAAGTGGTGAAGAAGACCGTGGACTTGTGGAAGGTCAAGACGGACGTGAATCCATCCGATCTCATGACGAAGCCACTGGCCAGCGATAGGCTCGAAACATTGAGTGCTATGATCGGTTTATCTAAAGAGCATCTTCCTCAGTGACGAGTTTCACTTCGGAGGAGGGCGTGTTGGAAACCGCATCATCTTTTGTCACAACGAGTGAAGTTGAAGCCATCTTCTGGAACTGGCTAGCAGAGTGATGGTAGAAAGGCCGTAGCAGAGAGTCCGCACTCGGCGTGCCCTCAGTCCGAAAGTTCCCCTAAGAGTAACAAGTTGTTTGTGAGTGAGTTCGATCTGCGCTCCGTTACAGATTACTCCGGTACCATATCGACCAACATTGTTAGGCCTAGTTGAGAGGTGGAATCGCACATGGAAGGACATGGTCAGTATATACTGTGAGGCAATGCAAGACGACTGGGACAATTAGTCGCCCGCTGCGCTGTATGCTTACAACACATCGAAACATTCTATTACCACGTTTAGCCCCAACGAGCTCATGATTGGCCGCCAGCTTCGCTCGCCAAATGAGTTGCTCCTCAAACATCGGGTTACCTCAATTGACAATTATGATACTTACCACAAGTCGTTGGTTGAGCAAATGGCCCGAGCTCGCAAATTAGCTGATGTTGTCATTGCTCAAGAGCAGGCCCGCCAAGCGAAGTATTACGACAACAAAAACATGCCCACAGAAACGACCATTTTAAAGTTGGAATGTTGGTATGGATATACAAATCTCCGAGAGGGAAGGGGATCACCAAACTGTCTCACCGATGGATATGCCCGGCGAAAATACTAAGGATGCTGGATTCGACAACTTTCGCTTGCTTAGATTGGATACTCGTGCCGAAATAATTGCACATTGCTCGTTTTTGTTAAATTATATCTACCCGATACACTTATTGGGAGAAGCAGCTGAACAAGTCATGGACGACCTACTAGAAGAGGAACGTGCCAACTTAGCAGGTATTATTTCGTTAGTGGAGAATGAACACGTGCAAATGTCGCCAGAGTTCGCCAGAAGTACTCATCGACGAAATGAAAAATACAAAAAGTCCGCCCAGCGTTCAGGCCACTCCAATCAACAGATTGTACCCAGCAACCGCCGCGACGGACGTAAGCGCGTGTGTTCGCCGTCCACTGACAATGACCTCAAACGATTACGAACGATGGAGGAACCAACACTACAGTATCGTGAAACCACGACAACAGATGACGTGAATGAAACAGTATACACCTTTGCTATTGCCACGGTATCCCCTTCACAGCAGACATTGGTCACTCCACGTAGTTGTAAATTGATGGAGCGACGGCGGTGTCGAGTCCGTAACAGAGCTGGTCGCTATGTACTACAGTTCGAGGTTGATTTTCTCGGCAGAAATAAACAAGTACTCGACACCAGGTGGCTATCCACGCGGGATTACCTGCAGTTGTGGGCGGCCGATAAAATCAAAGATCCGACGACGAACCAGATCCACTCGCTAGTGCCGAGGACGGCACTTCCGGGAATAGCGAGTAAGCCTGTTCTGCATGGCTACTCAGAACAGTTGTTTAAAACACCATGATGGAGTTGGTGGATACAATATCTTGAGAGGTCGCACGAAGAGCAGAGGTTGCAGTAACTACTGGTGCAGGATCCTTCTAGGCGAGCGTGTTGCAGGAGAGCGAAACAAGAGACTGTGAGGGGTCGCTACGCGACGAAGTCAAGGGCGTGTTAGTTGAGACTTGTAGTCAAAGAGCTCAAGTGAGGAGATCTCCCGTTGAAAGTCATACGCAGTCGCTTGGTAGACTCGTGGTGACAACTAAACACATTTGAACACATTGCACAAACTAACAGGACTGGTATAGCTGGGAATCGCTGTCTATCTAGAGAGTTTGACCTGAAGGTGTAGCCAGGTTTACTCAGCACGACCTGAAGACGGAGCCAGGCGTGGTTTGTAGTCCAGCTCAGCAGGGAATAGCCTGGAGATCGGTTCCGTGTGCTTATCTGGTCTGTGATTATCAAGCTGGGGAACGCTTACTAATTCATCATCATCATCATCATCTATGATCTCATCAATACCGTATTGAGCAACGTATGCATTTCGCCAAGCATCAAACACACGAAGCGATGGGATATTCATTCGTCGCTGTGCTTCTGATATGCGTGTTTCACCCTCAAAATAGAAGATTTCTTGAGCAATTTCATCGAAGGTATCAGGATCTAATATTTCGAATAGGTCTTGATTTCCGTGGGTAATGGAACCAGCAATTAAGTATATTATATTTTCATCCTAGAGATACTTTAAATAGTTAATGAAAAGCTCAGTATCATAAACGTCTTCACCACTTCCATTTCTTGTGTCACATAGTCGGTAAGGAAATCGATAGAGTCATCGATGAGATCAATGAAATTGTAGTAGCCAACGCTGTAGCTGGATAGAACCTCGTATGCGTTCATTGTTATGGTCGGTTGGTTGGATCGGTTGATCATATATATATTGCTATTATACTTTATGTTTTCATCTATCAGGATCAATCGTCTTTCTATCGTTAATTCCATGCTTCGCACCAGAGGTGTTAGATGGTGTGTTTAGTTGTTATCATATTAATAGAATGATCATTTACACCAGAGGGTAACGAGAGGTGGTTTAGTTAAAATCACTCCTTTAAATGTTTTAGGGGAGATTGGGCTTTAGGTATCTTTTTGGGTACAGGTTGAAAAATTACATGAAATGTACCTACTATTGACTACTAATGCGAACAGTAACGTGTAATTGCCTTCGCAGTCCACATCAGACCACGCATCAAGAAACGAAGATCGATCAACACTGTCCACGCGGCGATGAAACGAAGTGTCGACCTTGTATCGCTCGATCATAGCATGTCTCTGCTTCCAAATGTCATGACTTGCTGTCGGACCATACGCAGTGGTCAACCGAGCCTTGTGCGTCTCAATGAGATTGCGAAACTGGATATCGTTGCGATTCAGCACATCTTTTGGCGCTTCTGGCACGCAAAGAGTTGTTTTCTGGCCAATCTCGATTCTGATGCGGCTGCTGCAGAGGGGTGATTTTAGTTTGCACAAGGGGAGTGTTGACACAGCCGTTTTCACAAGTGATTTAAGCTGTGGTGTGGTCTGTTGGTCTCCACGAGCACCCTTCTTAGACGTTCGCCTTGATCCTATTGTGGTGTCGAGAAATGCTGCCGAGACAGGGTGCGTAGAAGACTCGAGGTGCTCGCGCCAACTGGAAAGTCACAACCCATCGCCAGTCATTGGACCAAACTCCCCGATCGCTGATTGGCCTAAATAGTCCGGTGACGGTGACACGTCGACGTTCCCAAGTCAAGCGCGGGCGGTTGCAGCACGCTAAGTACGGTGCGAACCTACTGACAAGATCCGAACTTATGAGTCGTCGTCGCCTGTCCGCAGTCGTCGGTGGCGTTTCAGCGGCCGTTTGAGTCGTCGGTAACGCCGCCACGTCACAAGAAAGCGCCGAAGAGTCGTGAGTTACAACTGGCGATCCAAAACGGACGCGTTTATACTTGATATTTGTATTGATCGATAGGAAACTTAAGAGAAGACAAGACAAGCCTTCGCGCAACAATAAAAGAACAGCTTTTCCTCCCAACCACGCAAGGGCGACACCGGTGCCTGCAGTGAACGACCTGCAGCCCAAGGTAAACCTGGTAGGTAGGATTATGACTGTCGGTGGGCACATCTACTAGTGTAGCGTGTGTTCATCCCTGGCAGGGCCAAGAGAGTAGTGACCGGTGTATGGGTAGCGACGAGTCGTCGCCAGGAACTGGAGGAGCGAGAGCGCACTCCATTTATTTCTTCCCGCCGGAGTATAGCTCCGGCACCCTCATATCACGCCGTAAAAGGCCGAGACCCTTCCTTCTGAGCGCCTGTGAGGTATATTTTGTGTGTGTGAGAGCGTGCTAGCCCGTGCTCGTGGCTAGTGACGCTGAGACTTCCGTCGGTCGACTAGCGGAAGTTCGATGCACAGAGGAAACACCAACCCGGTGCAAGGGAAAGTTCCCGGGCCTTCAGGTTCTAACCCTAACAAGCCCATTGAGTCTTCGTTGACTTGGTGGGTGTTGTTGGTGGGGAAAGTGTGCCAATATATAATTTAGCGCGTGTTCCTACACGACACTATTGTCTTCCCCATTCGTGCTAGGAGGTGGAGAGCGCCGAAAGGTGGAATGCATAGGCAGTGAAGCGAATAGACTGCGAGCTAGGGTGGATTCAGGCATGTCCGCAATTAGGTATTTTAAAAAATAGGATTAAGAATTTGAATTTTCCCTTCGCACACTACCTAATTCTGAGACGCCTGTGTTTTGGTCGCTACAATTTTCAAGTCAACGCGGGGTAGGCGATATATCCATTGTCTCCCGCAGAATCGACATAAATGATACCATGAGAATGTCCAAAAATACACGAGAAAGCGCATTCCCGATCAAACCTGTATTTTACACATGTATTATGAGGGTCAATCGACTGCTCACCACTGAATTTTCTCTCATTTGAAGATTCACCGCCGAGGGCTCAGAACTCCACGCCAACGGAAAGGGCGGTCCAGGCTAGGTGACGTGAGCTGAAGAAGGTAGGCTGGCACACCAGGAAGCCAGCAGGCTTGTCTGTCGACTTCACCTACTTGAAGCCCGGGAAGACGAAGCAGGACACACGTGGCGAGGACTACTTCGTGGGAGAAGAAGAGTTCATGAAGTATTTGGACAAGTTGGACATCGGTATGCGTCTAAGTCGCGAGTGGCCTGTTATTTGATGTGATGTGATATCCAGCACAAACCACAACAATCACCGAGTTAGGTCGGCGTTTGTTTGCCTGCGCAGGGATTGTCCCCCAGCGGTTCGGCCCAACCGGGACAGCGGGCGTCTCGCCTCTCGCCGACACCTGCCAACCAAGGTCCACTCTTCCGGAGATCCGCCGAGTTAGCGGATCTCGTTCACAAACTCCTGTGCCCTCTACAAAAGGATAACCGGCGGCGCGCTAGCGCTTTTACAGGCCGCCGGGGCAGCAGTAACCCGACTTGAAGAGTAATGGCACCCGGGCTGTCCGTCGTACCGGCTCGCTGAGTAAGCGAGACTTTTCCTTCGCACTTGGCGAGCACCCAATGCCCGACCCGGGCCGACCTAATCTCTTGGCGCTGCCAGTCGAGTACCCTACAAGCTATGCCTCTCGGGTACCGACGGCAGGCGTAATCCGACCCCGTGCAGGGACTTACCGGAAAGTGTGCACGTGTTGTGGGCCTAGAACTCTGGCCTGCTCTCTTAGTTCTTAAGTCTACTGAGCGCCCTGAAAGGGCGCCTCCACTATTCCTAAGGTCCTATACAAATATCAAGCGAAATGGAGTGGTTTCGGATCTCGACCGACCTTTCACCCTCGCTACAACGCCCCGAACTCGACGGAGCCGGATAAGCTGTCCGGATAACCCGGCGAGCTCCACGGGAAGGTCTCACCGACTCGGCTGAGTTCTGCTGGGCTCGCCGGGATCTCGTTTGGTCCTCTTGTGTAGTCTTTGGTCATGTCTCGCTTCGTCTGGGCGGCCGGCGGCCCTGTTTAGCCGAGATCAAGGCCTGGAAACTGCCTTGGACTCGGCTAAGCGCCTCCTAGCGCTCGTGCCGTGTTGCGTGTGTCTTCCCCTAGTGTGGCGCCACCCGTCCTTGCTCCTTGGTGCTCTTGTGTCCTCGTTAGTCGGCCGCAGTGCGCCCGTGAAGCTTGCCAGCTCGGCGAGCTCGGCGGACTGGCACAGTGTACCCATCCAGCCGAGTAGTACCGTCGGTGCTGCTTTCCTGGCCGTCTTGGTACCTTCTTCCACCTTGACTTCGAGTGCTCCACAAAATCTGGTGTTCCCTACACCACAACTTCCCTAGTCACGTTCCGAGCCGAGGTGGTGACGGTCTTGGTCATCACTCTGAGTCAATCTTTCTCTTCGGCTCCAAACCCAACGGCATCGTAACGCTTCCATCGTCATGCCGAGTCGCGACTAGCCCGCTGTCTCCTCGGTAAGTTGCCTTGTCGTTAGTAGTTGTTGGGCTCCCATTTGCTGACCATCATATTCTCTTTTCCTTCAGGCTTCGTCACCAAGTGTTCCGAATCTGCAACCGCCTCAAGGTGTGGGGAGGTCCGCCGACTCGCCTGGTCGGCTGTCCCGGGCTTCAGGGGTCCGCGATGGGCGAGATTGCTCGCTCATCGATCTGACCAACTCCCTGGAGTTCGACCGGGAGTCTGGTCCAGCCTCTCGCACCTCTCCCCATCGTCCGCCGAGTTCACATGGCGACACCACTTCGAACGCCGCCGGTGTTGACTTGTCGGACTCGGCGGAGCAGGCGAGCTTCAGCTCCCTTGAGGCGCTGGTGCGGGCCGAGTCGGCTAACCGTCAGGAGGAGAACGCTGCTCTCGCTCAGCTCCTAGCGTTCATCTCGACTCGGACTCCTCCTGCCATTGACCAGTCGGGGCGACGTGCTCTCGGGGCGACGCGTTCTCCTCTCCGCTTCTTCCCTTGCTGAGGTCACGGACGTTCTCCAGGACCAGCAGCCTACGCCGAGCTCCTCGAATGACGTGGCTGCTCTTCGGGTCGAGCTGAGCACCGCCGGGTCTGTCAACACCCACTTATCTCGGCGTTTAGACTCACTGGTCGAGGATAACGGCGAGCTCCGGGACAAGCTGGAGGTCGCCGAGGGCGAGCGTGCTCTTTGGGAGCGGTAGGCCATGAAGCTGGCTCCTTTTATGACTTCTCTCCGTAAGTCTCTGGCTGCGACCGAGGCCTCCCTCAAGACCGCCCGCGAAGATCAGTCAAAGAAGGTGGCTGCTGCTTTTGCTCTCACCGAGGCCTTCCAGACGCAAGTCAAGGAGCGCGACGCCGAGATCGGGCGTCTCGTTAACGCAATCTCGGCGCGGGACGCTGAGTACGCCGTTGCAAGGGGTGGCGTCCAAGCACTTCGAGTAGCTCACCGAGTCAGCACGGCTCCTCTCATCCGGTGACTCTCAGCCTCTCCGTCACGCTCAGGCCACCATCGCCGACCATCGCCGGGTCATCCTGAACCAAAAGAGGATCATCGCCCGCCAGGGTTTTCTGTCCATGCACGACCCTCACATGGCTGCAGCTGCCGGTGCCGGTCTGGGTGTGCCAGGGCTCAACCTCGCCGAGCTGCAGCTGAATGCGCGCTTGTGTAGGGTGCTAGCGGCGAGGTTTTCGGAAGTGATGGACATCCCTGGTTGAGAGATTGGATCGATCGAGTTGGTCATCCATCCTCGCCGAGACGGGTCATCGACGACTCCGCCGACTTCGGTGGTTTCGTCGAGCTCGTCGTTCTCGGCATCTCGACTCGTCCATCCTCTCCAGTGCGTCCGCCTAGTTGCTCCGTGGCGTCTGCATCTGCATCGGACGCAGTGTCAACACAGTCGACCCCCTCGTCGAGGCTTCGTCGGAATAAGTCGGTAGATCAGCTTCATCGGGCTCGGCTGGACACGCCGACACCAGCTGAGCGGCTTCGCCGACTGCTGCGGGGCCCCGGCGGAAACAGCACATACCGCTTCCTCAGCCTTATGCCTACCCCCTTCCTGGTGAGCCTGGGTACGAGGAGGCGTCTGCCTTGCTCGACGAAGTTGCTTAAGAGCTTGGTCTGCCGAGCGTTTCGTTCTCGAATTCGGCGGACGTCCGGGTCGGCGACCTTGGTGGATCTGATTCAGCTGACGGCTCGGCTATTGTCTTCGACGCGCCTGAACCTGCTGATCCGGTGGTTCCTATCGTTCCGTACTGGGGTTCTCCATCACCTTCACCGGCGGTTGGTTCGGATGCTGGCACTCCTTCGGCTGGGCATGTGGATCCACCTGTTGTTACCGCCCCGGGCTCCTCTTCTGGGCGGGCTCCTGTTTAGCGGTGGCCGCCTCGTCGGCGAGCTCCGCTCTAGGTTCGAGCTCGGCGAATTCAACACACGTCGGCGTCGCGGCTCCGGTGGTCTCTGTGGCAGCTTCCAGCTCGGCTAGTTCTTCCGTGGCTGGGGGTGCGGTTCGTTCGGCTGTTGCTTCGGCCTTGGCTTCGGCGACGCGTCGGCTATTATCTTGCTCGGCTCCTCTGTCGTCGTCGCGGCTTCGGGTGCGTGGGGCTGACCGATCCAGTTCGATTTCGTCGACCGTGCTGACCCAAGCTCCAAGCACTCCGTCGAGTTCTACTCGGCCTGCCGTGCCTTTTGGCTCTGCCGGGCTGACCCCGTCCTCCGGTCGGCCAGACCGAGTTAAGGCGGCCACTGCTCGGGCCCTCAGTGCTCACCTACTGCACGAGCTGGACACTGCCGACGACGTCGTCGTCGGTCGATTGCACTCCCAGGGCTCGTCTAGCGACAACTCCGTCGACCACACTGGGACATCGGCGCACCCGCTGAGTGTCTCGGATGGATCTTCGGATTCAAATGATGGTGGGAATGAGAGCGATGGCCTCGGCGGAGTCGTTCCTAGGTCTAACCCGGCCGCTGGCGACGAGTGGGAGGAGAAGGCTGAAGCAATTGCAAAAGAAAAGGAGGCGCGGGGTCAGGAGTCGCCGGACTCCGACGACATCCCACTCCGTTCTCTCACTTCCAAGACTCTGCCTCCTCCTACTGGCAAAGCTCAGTCGTATCGCGCAGCCCGTCGGACCCTACTAGGATAACACGGACTCGGCTCACCCCAAAGGAAAGGTAAACGGCACAAGAAGAAGCACGCCCACAAGCACAGGCACAAGCACGAGCGCAAGTCGAATAAGTCGAAACGCCGAGTTTCTCCCGACTCGGCGGAGGACTCTCGGTCGGCTAAGCGGAGCACGAAATCGGCTCCGCCGAGTTCCCCTGGGTCGGCTAGCTCGGCTAGTCATTCCCGTCCAGCTCCGCCGAGTTCTCCTGGGTCTGCTAGCTCGGCTAGCCGTCCCCGGCTGGCTCCAGTTCGCTCAGCAGGGACACGGATCACAGTAGGGAACACTGGTGTGCACTCCAACTCGGTGTTGCCTCTGACTCCGCGGGTTTCGTCGGCTGCGTTCCAGACCTGTGCTGCACAGGCGGTATCGCGGACTCCCGGATTTCTACGCAACTGGCTCAACTCAAAGAGCTGCGATTCCTGGACTTTGGAGCTGCTTGGTGTTGGAGCGCGATCCTCGGGCTCCATACGGGGCAGATTGCCGTGGATACTTCGACTGGCAAACCCCGGGTGCCTCCCACCAAGTACTCTACAGCTGGTATTCGAGCTTTCGCGGACGTCTTCGATCCGGGCCACCCTGCGCAATGCCTTCGTCGCCTCTTTCCTGACACCCACTCTCTCTTCTCTTTGCGGGTGTTTGAGGGGGCGTGGTCTCGGCTCGCTAGCCCGGCTACGCAGAGCAACTTGACGGAGCGACTGGGTGACCTTTGGGTGAAGACTCGCGGTGAGGTTCCGGTTCCGGCTGGCAGCAAGCGTTCAGTCGTCGACAATCCAACTCGGTACTTCGTGGATCTGTACGAGCCGGACCACTGGACCGTCGACTCGGGTGTCATGATGGGTATTCATCCTTCTCAGAATGTCGGCTTCACCTGCGACGAGATCTCCGAGTCGTACAGGCTCTGGCTCTTGTACGAGGCTGCCCAGAAGCGCCGTAGCGACGCCCTTCGGACTTTGATGACGATCCACCCGACGAGCTACACTCGGCGGTGATGAAGGAACTCGGCGGACTTGCAGCTCCGGAGGTGGACGCCGAGCTTTTCTTGGAGCCTTCCGTTCCTTTATACCCGCTGGTGAATCTCTCTTGGGTGCCTTCGCACAAGCGGCGAAATCGGTTGATTGCAGAGAACCTTGGCGAGCATGGTGGTTGACGGACCCGGCGGCCCACCCCTTCAACACGTGCTTCAGATCTCGGAACGTCGTGTTCCTGGTGTTCACGTCGAAGGGTGTTGACCATCGTCTGGTGGAGGACTCGGTCGACGAAGACGTGGACTTGGATGAAGTGGACCCGCCGCAGATGTCGTCGAGTGCCCCGGTTCCCTCCAATCGGTCGGGCATTCACATCTTCCAAGGGTGCGAAGCTGGGGAACTCGGCTGGTCGGCGGAGAACCTCGATCCGCCTTCTGGGTCCCTACTCAGCTCACTCAACCTGTGTGGGCCGTCGCCGGTGTATTCCATCTTCGGGCCAGCGTCGCCCGAAGGGTCTCTCGACTCGACGAGTCAGTCGGTGCTGCCTCCCGGCTCGGCTGGTGTCTCCGCGTCGGTCGCTCCCGGTTCTGGCGGCCCAGTGAGCTCGACTACAGCGGGATGCTCACCTGCGGCAGCAAGTCCAGTGATGGCAGCGAGCTCGGCGATGGCTGCCAGCTCGGCTGTTCCTGCTAGCTCGGCTGTTCCTGCTAGCTCGGCTACCGTAACAAGCTTGGCGAGGGGTTCCATGAATTTGTTAGCCGTGGCAGCTTCGCCTGCGGGATCGACTACTTTGTCAGCACACCGTGATGTTCGGCTTTGATGTGTCGGCTCGGCCTTGTGATTTCCTTTCTCCATAACTTCCATTTCGCAATTCATGCAATACATGTAGTTTGACGCGGTAGCTTTCTTCAACTCGTCTCGGCCTGCTGGTCTTCGCCGAGTCAGTGGATCATCATTTTTGGTGCAATGCTTTTAAGCCTCGTCTGCAACTTGCACCATTTCCAGACGGTTTTCACGTTTCTTTTGCTGCAGATAGTCAACGAGAAATCCTCCACACGAGAGGTTTGCCAGTGGTTCCCAAGTTAGTTCATCTTAGCCGACCCACTTCACTCTGAACATCCCCTGTGTCCGGGCCGTGGTAGTGGTATCCGGCAACTCGTCTTCTAAAATGGCCTCGACATCGTACTTGTCAGCGTCCTCGCCCGGCTCCCAGCTGTCTTCTGGGAGCGGTTCTTCATCGAAGTCAGGTCGGTCCGACTCGGCGAGCTCGGCTACCAGCCGAGTTGATCGTCTCTCGCCGGATCCAGTGACGGCTTTCAATCTGGAGACGTGGACGACAGGATAGAACCGATATCCGCTCTTGTCAGGAAGTGCTAGCTCGTAAGCGAACTCTTCAACCTTCTTTTTTACTCTGAACGGCCCATGCCATCGGTGGGCGAGCTTCTTAGTCAGACCGGGTTTGACTCTTTCCATGAACAACCACACTTGGTCACCTTCTTTGAAGAAGGACTTCCTGGGTTCAGCGGGCTCGGCGGACTCGGCTGCCTCGGCGGATTCGATGCCTCCATCTATTTCTGTCCGCCCAGCTGAGTTGGCTTCTCCGCCGAGTTGTTCTGACTCGGTTTCTGGATTGCACCGCTGGGTTTCACCTCGAACGCTAGTAGGGACACCTCTCATTCCGACTCGGCTGAGTGCTTCGTTGTGTTCCCTCGCTCACCTGGCTTCCTCTTTTAGTTGAAACTCTGTGGCCAATCGCCGTACCACTTCTCTCTGTCGGTTGCCTTCTCGGCGCCACTCCACACCTCCAGCCGAGTTCGTAGAGTTGCCTCCACTCTGGCGGACGGACACGGTCATAGCCTTGAGGGTAGACCTAGCGTCCCAGCCGTGCACCAAGTAGAACGGTGTTTCCCGCCGAGTCGAATCTCTTCAGTTGTTGATAGCATGTACCAGCTTCTCGGCTACGTCGTCCCAGTCAACTTGGAGTGGATCTTCCACATAGACACGGACAGTCTGTATCATGGTCATCACCGACCGTTCTTGCTGGCTGTTCGCCTGTGGCCTGTATCTCAGGGTTGCTCTTGATCTTGACTGCATCATATCCGACAACTTCTGGAAGACTTCGCTCATGAACCCTAGGTCTCGGTCATGTCGAATCAGTGACAGGGCTCCTAACCTCCGGAACACGCATTCCTCGAACGCCGTGGCGATTTCGAGTGCCGATGTCTCGCTCATAGCCTTTGCGATCACGAACCTGGTGAAATGGTCTTGGAATAGCAGTAAAGCGGTGTTTCCCCGCCGAGTCTTCGGCAGTGGGATCACGAAATCCATGGACACGACGTGGAACGGTCTGTCTGAGACCACGTTGCCCGGCGAGTATCCTTTCAAGTGAGGCTTGCTCTTGCTGGTGCTGCAGTCTTCGCAGGCCTGGACATGCTTGCAACATCTGCGTATAGCCCGATCCAGTAATATTCTGCTAGCACTCTATCGTAAGTCCTGACGATCCGTTGATGCCCCCTTCGACGGGGTTGTGGCGATTTTGCAGGATCTTGTCGATCATGGTCGTCGGAACCACCAACCTTAATGACAACAAGCCCAGTTTGCCGAGTTCGTTCGGACTTCACGCCTTGTCTTGTCGATACAGAAGGACGTCTTCGCTGAGTACGAACGCTTCGGTGACCTTTCCGGCATTGTGAGCTCGGCGGAGTGTTAACTGGGCGTAGTCGCCCCGCAGATACGTTTGAGGTCAGACTACCGTAGTTCCTCATCTTGTGCCGCAGCAATTCGATGGCGTCGTTCCGCTTGTACGATGATCGGATCGATATCCAGGGCAGTTGGTTCTCTGGATTCGCCGAGTTCAGCGGAGAACTCGACTGGGTTCACCGGAGTCTCTCGCATTCCTCCGAACTCGGTTTCCCCTTCCACGGGCTGTCTCTCACCGGGAGGCCGGCTGTTTCGCTCAAACGCTTCTCGTTGGTTCCTTCCTTGTTCCACCGGTTCTGGGTCGCCTTCAAATTGGACTCGGCGAGCTTGGCTTCGCGATACCGCTGTGGCTTTGGGCTCGATTTCAGTCTCGTCCGCCGAGTCTTTGGCCAGATACAGTATCTCCTGAATCCGGTTTAGCATCTTCAATTCGGCGTTGCGACCGGCATTTAGCACCACTTTCCCCGCCTTGGCCTCTGATGCTTCTGGCACGAGGGAGTCAGCTGCCGAGTTGTAGAGCCGCACTACGTGGAGGTATCGAACTGAATCCAGCTGATCGACTGGCTTCTTGTGACGTACCAACTCGACCTGCCGTGCTTCCTTCTTGGACGCGATCACCCCCATGGATTGCTGGGTTGCAAGCCGAGAGTCACCCACGATTATCGGGTCGGTGACCCCACGTTCCAAAGCTGCGGTCACCCCATTGTTCACACCAGTATACTCGGCTATATTCACCGTGGTCGACTCGAGGTGCGCACTCGCAGCGATCTCAATGTGCCATTCACACAACCGGTTCAAGATACACTACCAGCTGCCGTAGCCACCGTGTTTCTCGGTCTTCGCCGAGCCGTCAAAGGACAGTACATGCACCTTGAAGTCGGTTGGTACACGAGCATAAAGAAGTTCTGCGTCCATCCGGATGGTGGCCGAGTTCTTAGACGGCCGGGCCACGTGTGCGAGGAGTTCGTCGAGTCCTACTGCCGGGGTTATCGACGCTTGCAGCAACTGAGCGAAAGCTGCGTCTTGTTCTCCAACTCGCTTGACCTTGAGGTGAGACGGCGACAGGAGCACCACAAAGCCGACCGCTTGGCCATAGAGAGACTTCGAGTTAAAAACCCATTCGAACGCCGAGAACCGCGTGTAGACATTGATTGCCTTCCCAGCGAGGAGTGTGTGACACACATTGATGAGCTGGAGGAGGGCTAGTACTTCTTGTTCGGCGGGGTGATAGCCGAGTTCGTTGTCCTTGAGCACTCGGCCACAGAACCGGACTGGGTGTAGCTTACCATCGTGCATCTGCATCAGTGGGCTACTTAACGCCCAGTCGTTCGCGAACAGCATAACATGGACGTCTTCCGCCGAGTCTAAATGCCGCAGTATTGGGGCGTCCGCTACCTTCCTTTTCAACTCGGCGAACGCTTTCTTGGCTGCGGATAGGTCACCCCCTGGCTCGAAGTCGGCGTCTTTGAGTTGATACAGCACGGCCCCATACACGGCCAGATTCTAGATGAACCGGGCGTAGTAGTTCAACGCCCGCAAGAACGCATGCATTCTTTAGGAACAGGAGCTCGGCGATGGCCAACACCTTCTTCGGGTCGGCTTGAACCCCTTCTGAGGTCACCCCATGGGACAGGAAGTCGACTCTGGGCTGGACGAAAATACTCGTCGGGAAGCTCACACTGATTCGACACTCGGCGAACCGGGTCAGCAGTCTGTCCAAGGTGTTCAGGCAGTCGTCAAAGCATTTTCCACCAAAGCAAATGTCGACCACAAACGACCTGCGCTCAAACACGGGGGTCACCTGCGACTCATCCGGTTCTCCAGTAGCGACATGTCGGCGTCCGGGTCGTTGACGAAACTTTCAAGCGGGTTCGACTCGGCTTGAGCTCGGCGACCGGCTTCGAACTTCTATATCGGACTCGACTCGGGTCCGAACTCGGCTGAGTGAGTCTTCCGCTGAGCCTCAGAAGTGGCTTCAGCTCGGCGGATGCGCTCGGCGAAGGCAGCCCATCCACCCTTCGGCTACACGTAACCCCACAGTGCGTTGTCGATCAATCGTTGATATATAATGGGTGCGTTCTAAAGACCGAATGGCATTCGTAACAACTCAAAATGGCCAAGAGCGCCGACGAACGCCGATATCCACCGAGCTCGCCGAGTCATCATCACCGCCCAGAAGTCACTCGCGGCGTCGAGCGAGCAGAACCACAGGTAACGCTCAAGTTGGTGGGCAAATCATCCACCAGCGGCATAGCATACTCCATAAGCAGCGTGACGGCATTGACCATCTTATAGTCGCTGCACAAACGGATGTCGACAGCATTCTGCTTCAGGACGATCACTATCGGGGAGGCCCACGGGCTGTTGAGAACGCTATGAGTCGTGACTTCAACAACGCCTTGAGCAGCTCGAATAATTTACCAAGGTGCTTCAACAGAACTCGGCGGGCTGCCCCTGGACATTGATATCGCACACCAATCCAAAGGCCGGTGGGGGTAACGCGTTTCCACTAGAAATCATAATTTGTTCGTGCGACTTCAATATTTCCACCAACCGCTCGGACTGCTCCGCCGAGTGGGCCTCACACTTCACGTTACTCACTGAGTAGTCGAGCTTCGTCGAGGCGACTTCTGCCAAATCAGGCAGGAAGGCAAACTCGTGAGCGTAGTCTTCCAACGCCAGATCCACTACGGGATTCTGCCAAATCAGGCAGGAAGGCAAACTCGTGAGCGTAGTCTTCCAACGCCAGATCCACTACAGGATGCTCAAACTCGGTGGACAGCTGGTCTTCCATGGCTTCCCGCTCTTCGCCGAGTCGTGCAGCTAGGAGGTAGCGCAGCCGGAGGTTCTCTTCCGGGTCCTTATCCAGGAATTAATCACTGACATCAACTTCGTCGCTGTTGGGACGACCGGAAGGAGGGCCTGGTCCTGCCTCTCCAGGGATCGACTCGGCTGACTTTGAAAGACACGTCGGCTGCTGCCCCTGCATTCTTGGCTCAGCTGGGTCTCTCGGCAAGGAGGATCAGCTCTGGTCTGTCGAGCACTTGGCCATATCCAGGCCATGAGTCGGGGTGAGGCAGCTGGTTTCTTCCACGACGTCGCTCTGATCGCTGCTCGACTCGGCTGAGTCATCCTGGGGCTCCAATCGCTGTTAGCCGACTTGATAACGTGGCCTCCGTCCGTGTTCGATAGGCCGGACGGGTCAATCCGTCCAGCGACCTCTGCTAGCTCCTCGTCCTGCCGGGCCAGCAGCTCCCATTGCTGGGCGCAAGTGAGCCCCGGTTCGCCCCCTTCTTCGGGGGGCCGAGCGACCGCTGCCTCAAGCTTCTTGTACGGTCTACGTTCCACAGCTGGCAACGGTCGTGCCAGCTAGCCTTCGTATAGTTGCTGCTCTTTGTTCAGTAGAACTTTGTCAATAGCGGCTTCGTAGGTCAGAACATGCCAGTCCCTGTACTTCGCCGAGCTCAACCGGACATATCCCTCGGGGGCAAGTAGCCTATGGGGGGCCCAAGTAACCACCGAGAAGTGAGCGGGGCACCAGACGGCCACTGCCCTCACATTTATGAGCACCTCGCGCACGGCTTTACCACTACGGTTGACGATCACGATGGGGACCCAGTCTCGTGTGCGCCATACGCACAAGTCGTGCGTCGAGTCGTCGGGTGTTGCTTACGCAACTTGAACTCGGCGGGGAGCCTACTCGGCAAGCTCATAGGCTCCGCAGGCCCGTCCGTGATGTGCAGACTGTCCCGCAGTGTCTCCGCCGCATTCTTCGACCGAAGCAGCGGAACGATCACCTCGTCGGGTAGTTTGGCCGTCGAGTTAAACAAATCGAGTCGGATTCCCGCAGAGATCATGAAATCCGTCCCTAGGATTAAATCGACTCCTGCATGGTTGTTCGTAATCCACACATCGAACTCGTAAGCTACTTCCCAGCCGAGTGTCACCTTCAACGTCGCCTTGGTCTGCGTCGGGACCTTGTATTCCCCAATGCCTTGTACATCGATCTGCATATGTTGGCTCACGACTCGCTACTTCAACCTCAGCTACTTGGCGAATGCTTCCGTGATGGCCGTCGCATTCGCCACCATATCCAGTAAGATCTTCGTCCGCTGGTCGTTCACCGCTCCCATCACGAGCGCCTCATTCGAACTCGGCGGTCGAACTTTTGAGACGACTACCACCCCAATTATTCATCACCTTCGTGGTCGTCGCTGGTTCTCTCATCCGCCGAGTCATCACTGCACCATTCACTATCGCTCGGCGTTCTTCGTCCGATCAGTCGAGCTCTCTGCCATTTCCATCGTTTTCACTAGCACCATCGCCGTCCTCACTTCGTCCCTCAGGCAGTTTTGCTTCGCCGACAAAGGCAAACACAAAGTTCGCTTCTACTGCCGACTCCTCTGACTGTGGCAGCCCGGTGGTGGCCAACCCAGTCAGTTTTGGCGGGCCGTCGAGTTTAAATCACTCGGCGTATAGAGGTCTTTTAGATCATTTGGCACCTTGGACTTGTCGACGTTTGCCTTGACAAACGAGGCCAGCTTCTCGTAACGTTGAAACAGTTCGCATTGCCCTACATCATGGACTTGCTTGCAGAACTTGCATCGCCGACGGTAGAAGTGGACGGGGTGGTTGGCTCCACCACTGGTGGCACAAGGGCCGTGCGGTGGGCGCTCATGGGAGTCACGACGCCCATCATTGTCACGGCGCTCGACGGGTCGCCCCGTTCGCCCAGCTGCCCCGGGCGGAGCTCGATGGACATCACCTCTCGGTGTCCTCGCCGAGTTGCTACGATCACCAGACGGCCCAACCACGTTGCTCACGTCCCCAGCGTCCAGAGAGTCTTTTTCAGAGTCGTCCGCCGTGCTCGAGTAGTTGTGATAGCTGTCTTCGCTGCGGTCGCTCTCGGAATCATACCGAGCCATGCGTCGTCGGTCTGCAACTTCGTACGTATTATCCTCCAGTATCGCAGCTGCTGCAAGTCGGCGGTCCCGGCCGTCATCTCGGCGTGATCGGCGATCGTCTCGGCGATGAACTCGCCGATGATCTCGCCGATCACCATGTAGGTCATCTCGTCGTTCGTCACGCAGGTCGTCTCGGCGAAGATCACTCCGCCGCGCCGACTCAGACCGCTTCCCATCTCGACTGTATGCTCCCAAGAGCCGGTCCCGCTGCTTCTTCAGCTTTCCCCCCAGGATCTTCTGGTTGGTAATTTTTTCACTTTCTTGATGTCGTCGAGTTCCTGCGGATAGAGCAGGTCCATGATGTCGTCGTCCCCACAACTCAACAAGAAGTGCTCGACGTGATCAGCGGCGTCTCGTCCATTAGAATCATACTGGATCTTGGTCGACTTCGCGTATCCGTTCAAGCGTATCAGGAAGTCGCACACAGGTTTGTTCTCCTTGCGCCGAGCGGAGTAATAGCGTGTACGTGCTGACTGGTCGAACTATGAGCATTAGTAGTCCCGGAATGCCTCGCTGAGAATATTCCACTTCCGCTGCGTCTTCTTCGGCAGCTGGCGATACCATCCTTTAGCCGCTCGCCCCGAACTCAGCAAGAACGGCTCGCATCAGGCATCTTGGGCCATCCTCGTGCCTTTCATCTCGTAGACGAATCGCTTCAACCACTGGAGCGAGTCTTCGGAGCGGTAACGCTTCCCTTCGAACTCGGCGATCTTGTCCAGCGAAGCGTGGGTACGCACTTCGAAGTACTGGTTCCTGTCGCTGTCGCTTTCGTCGAAGCCCAACCGCTTGATTACCGCCTTCACCGAGCCTTCCGCCGAGTCGTGGTAGTCTCTTTTCTCATCGTCGTCGTCTCCGCCGAGTTATGCCTCGTCCGCTGCGTCGTAGAACTCGGCGTACCGGCCCCCAACTCGACCTCTCCCTCACAGGAGGCTTCATGTGGGAGTCTTCAAAGTACGGGGTCCCTTCCGTCGCCCCGAACACCTCAAGCCGACCCTTCTTCGTCTCTGGCGACTTCGGCAATGGAATTGTACTGGGGTCTTTTCCGAATTGCTGGGGCTCGGCGGTTCGTTTAGCGATCGATTGCCGAGGTCCTGCCGGGTGTTCGAGCACGAACACCAATCTCAGTCGCCGCTTCCACCGCAGCAACTCCAGCGAGGCCCGCCTTGGAATCTATCCGCCCAGCATCAAGCTGCTAGGTCGACTCGTGCACCGATACCCCATCGCCTTCAGGAGTAGCATGGTGTCCCCCGCCAACTGATTGACGTCGGTGCTGTTCACTGACTGGGCCAACTCCGGCCTCAGCACAGGCCACTTTGCTTGGGCCATTGCCACCGGTCCAAACATCACCATCCAATCACTCTGCGTCTTCATCGCTTCGCCGAGTCGAGCCAAAACCTTGTTCGCACTCGGCGTATCTGCATTCTTCGTCGCTCGCGGTATTAGGGGCGGACGGTCCCCTGGAGGAACATCGTCATCGTCATCGCCGAGCTCGGCGGTTAAGTTTCGCTGAACTGGGCGCGGGTTTCCCATGCGCACAACTTGCAGCAACAACTCCTCGACTTCATCGAATAGCTCCGCCGTCGACTTCACCGCGTCATACTCAGCCTTCATTTCCAACGCTTCCTCATCATCCCTTCCATGGTCTCGGACCTCCTCATCGTCGAACGAGACGGAGGGCATCACTTCCGCCGTCGCGTCCATACTCATCGGCGCCGTCGAGTCCGTCGAGTTGGTTAGCTCCGCCGAGTTAGCTCTGGCCGTCGTCAGGCTCGGCTTTACAATTCCCTTGACCATCTTCTCTCTCCTTGCTGTTCTCAAATCTTGGTTAGCTGGTACCTACGAAACACAAGCACACCCCTGTTCCCGGGTCGCGGCACCAGTTGTAATGTTGCAGATCACACAAATATCGTCAGATGTGGATCTCGAGCACAAACCACAACAATCACCGAGTTAGGTCGGCGTTTGTTGGCCTGCGCAGGGATTGTCCCCCAGCGGTTCGGCCCAACCGGGACAGCGGGCGTCTCGCCTCTCGCCGACACCTGCCAACCAAGGTCCACTCTTCCGGAGATCCGCCGAGTTAGCGGATCTCGTTCACAAACTCCTGTGCCCTCTACAAAAGGATAACCGGCGGCGCGCTAGCGCTTTTACAGGCCGCCGGGGCAGCAGTAACCCGACTTGAAGAGTAATGGCACCCGGGCTGTCCGTCGTACCGGCTCGCTGAGTAAGCGAGACTTTTCCTTCGCACTTGGCGAGCACCCAATGCCCGACCCGGGCCGACCTAATCTCTTGGCGCTGCCAGTCGAGTACCCTACAAGCTATGCCTCTCGGGTACCGACGGCAGGCGTAATCCGACCCCGTGCAGGGACTTACCGGAAAGTGTGCACGTGTTGTGGGCCTAGAACTCTGGCCTGCTCTATTTGTTCTTAAGTCTTCTGAGTGCCCTGAAAGGGCGCCTCCACTATTCCTCAGGTCCTATACAAATATCAAGTGAAATGGAGTGGTTTCGGATCTCGACCGACCTTTCACCCTCGCTACAACGCCCCGAACTCGACGGATCCGGATAAGCTGTCCGGATAACCCGGCGAGCTCCACGGGAAGGTCTCACCGACTCGGCTGAGTTCTGCTGGGCTCGCCGGGATCTCGTTTGGTCCTCTTGTGTAGTCTTTGGTCGTGTCTCGCTTCGTCTGGGCCGCCGGCGGCCCTGTTTAGCCGAGCTCAGGGCCTGGAAACTGCCTTGGACTCGGCTGAGCGCCTCCTAGCGCTCGTGCCGTGTTGCGTGTGTCTTCCCCTAGTGTGGCGTCACCCATCCTTGCTCCTTGGTGCTCTTGTGTCCTCGTTAGTCGGCTGCAGTGCGCCCGTGAAGCTTGCCAGCTCGGCGAGCTCGGCGGACTGGCACAGTGTACCCATCCAGCCGAGTAGTACCGTCGGAGCTGCTTTGCTGGCCGTCTTGGTACCTTGTTCCACCTTGACTTCGAGTGCTCCACGAAATCGGGTGTTCCCTACACCACACTAATAATATTGTGTGGTTAGCTATGCTTCAGGCGAAGCGGAAAGCGATGCGAGAGGGCTCTGCAAATGCTATCAGACGGCGAAGTGCGATGCATCGTGTTGAAAACAAATCAACAACCTCAAATGACGGTAATATGATCATATCCTGTACGCTAAAAGTTTTGATTTGATCCAATCGTGTATTTTCTGAATGTCGTGAACAATAGAACCGGTGCTAAGTAATGCAGCCGTTCTGTCGCCAGCAGTAGCATCCTCTGGTGGTAAGGCGGTCACTCCTGACGTGGCTGCGCCCCCAGCAGCGACCCGAAGCTGCACCACTGCCGCCGGCAACAGCGCCTCCAACCTCGCAGACGTCGCCAGCATCAGCAATTCCAGCATCGCAGATAGCCCCAACAGCACTCGGCCCTGATATCCCGCTAGGTTTGAACATGTGTCCTATGTGTTAGCGAATGCAACTCACGATCTAACCATGTATGTATTGTTGTAGTACCTTCGCCGGAAAGACGACGTGACGCGAAGCGGTTCCTCAGAAATTGCCCAAGCACCTATCCGGTAACCCTGCCTGTGATGGGTCCAGATAAAGACATGCGAAGCTGGAGATCGTCAACCATGGCGGAGAGCAGGGGCATGCACAAGCTGAGAGCCCAAGCCAGCGGAGGCGGCGTGCGAAGGAAGTTGCCCGAGAACGCCTGACGATGAAGCATACTGAACCCAAGTCGTCTCCAGAATCCCCAGTTTCTCGACTCCAGACGAAGAAACTCCGAATGCCAAGCTCCGGATGCCGACCTCCCGACGGAGCGACCACATGCGACCAGGCACTGCCTGATTTGTACCCAGAAAGTCCGTAGATGTACCAAGAAAGTCCTTCCAAGTTTCAAGTATAGCCCCACCAAGATGTTAATGACCGACCAAAACGACCGACCACGATATGTTATGTAACGACCAGATTCCTGCCCAATCCATGACCTGCTCGACGTGCGACGTGATTACGCCACGCCCGACCATATTGAATTCAAGATAAAATGACTGCCTCCAGAGAGATTGTAGGTCCACACACCTAACAGACTAGACCATCAGAGAGTTCAATTAGCCAAGAAGAACGCAAGTGGTGCGGAGTCCTTAGGGACGAGGTGTGCTGTCAAGTAAGCGAGAGGAACAAGTCTCGACCGGAGGGATTAACCCTGCCGGTGGCCCTAAGCTACAAGACCTGCGTTTGGACGCTTCGTGACCGCAAATACCGCCGTGGAACTCTCCCAAAGGCTAAGACCAAGTTAGGCGGTGATCGGGCGACGCGCGCTCCGAAGTGACCTGTCCTATTTCATATTCCAGTTGTTGGTCCTTCGTTTGGAGGTCCCATTTCATATTAACTGCGTTTCGAGGAGGTTGTGTGTAGTCACCCCCGGATCCGATCGATTGACTACTGTGTGATAGGATTGTATCTTGTCTGACCGGAGGTTGTTCTCCTTTTGGAGTTGAACATTTGGAAAGTCTTCCGCCTGGAGTTAATTATCTCCTTGTGGGAGCTGGTGCGCGTGAGTGAAGAGTGCTTCCGGATTTGACCTGTAATCCGGATGAAACTCAAGTAAACTGGTGTACGCCCCCACCCCACCCCCACCCCCGCTCAAAGGCCCCAAAGAGTAAGTAGCGGCTGTATATTTGCATATTAACCCTCTGTGTTTTTGGTTATCTAGGAAAGGCTTACCTGTGCTTTCGCCCCCCAGTCGTGGAGACGTACTGTTTGAAGTAACGTAACCGCTCTGCACTCCAGGCCTCTTCATAGTGAAAACATCTCAACCGGTGAATTCCGTCCCACCGAAGGTAAACGAAACCTAGAGGGATTCACTAGGTCACACGCCAACCCCGTTCTTTGCGGCACCTGGTGCTACTTTCGGAATCTGACCCCATTGGGAAATCCGGAAGGAGGCGTAATTCTCCGCACGGACAGCCCCGCGACATCGTGCTATACACCTGGGCGGTAAAAGGCGCTCACCCGCCTCGCCACAGCTGGTGCGCGTGCCGGGATTTGGTAGTCCGTGGAATTTCACCGAGTTGTTTTTATATTATATTGATTGAGATGTAGGGTGTGGACTGCTAGCCGATCTACGTCGACGACGAAGTTGAATACGTCGGAACGAAGAAGCCGTTGGAGGGTCCGGCTGACGACGTCGAAGTTGTCGAAGTTGACTCCGATCCGGACGACGAAGTGGAGCTGGTGAAGGTCGAACCTGCGGTCAAGAAGGAAGCCCACCTGTCTACGGTTCAGGAAGACCAAGTGCTCGAGGATACCGAAGTGTCTTCGCCGAAGTCCTCCGCAACGGCTTCTGCCCGAACGCCGACTCAAGTCCGATCGACACCGGTGTCTCCATCGGAAGTTCAAGTGAAAGCGTATGTGGCTGACCAAGTGCGACGATGGGAGAAGGACGTCTCCGAAAGAAGTGTTCCTCCGAACATCAAGTGTGAATGACCTCAAGCTCATTTGGATTCAACGGCTTACAATTCTGCAATCCTGACTACCTCGGAGTACTTACGGAAGCGGACGTCGATGGCCGTGGAGGCGGAACCCGGACGTACGAGAAACTCCGTTCGGAATTCTACTGGCAGGGGATGTACGCTGATGTTGAGCGCTGTGTCAAGGAGTGTGTCGACTGTGCAAGTGGCAAGGGACGACCGCCCAACGAAGGACTGTCGCCCGGAAATATTGATCCCAGACGCCTCTTCGAAGTTGTCTCAATGGACTTTGTCACTCACATGCCGAAGTCCGAACGCGGAAACACTTTTCTGCTGTTGTTCCAGGATGCGTTTTCCGGATTCGTGATGTGCAAGCCCATGCGGTCGACTACTGCTCAAGTCGTCGCAGAGGTCTACGAAGCGTGTGTCTTCCGAAGGTTCGGAGCGAGCTCCATGGTCCGACATGACCAGGACCCCTGCTTCATGAGCGAGGTCTTCACACGATTCAGAGAACTTCTGGGGAGCAAGCAGTGAGCCACTCTCGCTTATTGTCCGCAAGCTAATGGTCAACAGGAGCGGTCCGTCCAGACCATCGTTCGGCGTATCCGAGCGTACATCGCTGAGGAGGACCAAAGTGACTGGGACGACCACGCGAAGAGGCTCATGTTCGCTCTGAACACCTCGTTCGATGCCACGCGTCTGGACACACCCTTCTACCTGGTGCATGGTTGGGACGCTCAACGGACGCTGTCTGCGATGTTGGGTCCGAAACCCTCTAGCGTTCCGGAGCGGACTGCCTATGAGTGGCGTCGGAAGCTTCAGCGTCAATATAGCTATGCGCAAGCATGTGCTGAGGATCTGCAGAAGAAGGCGAAACGCCAGCGTTCGGAGGTCCAGACGCAGAAGTGGAGAGAACCGTCCGAACGACTGAAGTCTGGATTCGAGAAGGGAGATTCGGTCTGGCTGTACATTCCGAAAGCCAGCCGGGTCTCAGCCGTAAACTTGCCCACATGTGGCATGGCCCCTTCCGGATTGAGGAGATGCACGACGACTTCCGAGTCAAGCTCAAGATTGATGACACTGGGTACGGGGTTAACCCCTGGGTTCATGTCAGTCGACTTAAGCCGCGTACCCTCTTCCCGAAGCGTCCAGTCAGAGAGGTCGAAGTGTCCGGAGACGACGACTTCGACGCGGTCTTACTTCCGGAGGACAGCTGGGAGCTAGACTCAGAGCGTGACGAGTATGAAGTGGATAATAATCTGGACCTCAGGTGGTCCAAATGGACACGAAGGTCTAGACGCACTCGAGAGTACCTCGTTAAGTGGAAAGGGTACGACGACCCCGAATGGTTGCCCGTGTCTCAGATCAGTTGTGGAGCATTGTTGTACGCGTTCAATCAAGGTGCACGTGCACGAGCCCGGTTCCAGACGATGCAGGCGGGGGACGATCATCCCAGAGTCTAGTACATTTCCGAACTGGATCGACTGCGTGGATGTGTCCCTCGACGGAATGGGCTTTGAATCGATATATTTGCGAGGTGAGTTCGGATATGGTATTTTTGAGTTTCAAGTGGAGAATGAGTGGAGAGTTTTGGAAAGATGAAGTTTGGAGTTTGAGAGTTTGGAGTTTCAGGACTAAGATGACAAGAAGATAGGAATGAGGAAAAGGAGAAAATGTATTCAAGAGGAAGTACGCAGAATGAGTACAGACGCTACGCCTGCGACTTGGTCCGGAGATTAATCTTCGATCGAGTCACGCTGTCCAGCTGGAATCAGAGTACGGCGAACATCTTCCGGCAGATGGGCGATGCGCTCGTCGTCCGAAGAGCAGAGTCCCCTTTCGGTACGAGCCAGCTCGCGAGCATCCAGAAGCTCCATCTGTTCCTTCAGAGTGTAGCGGACGTCGGTTCCAGGCTTGGTGTGGTCCCGACTCAACATGATCCAGTAGCAGACACGTTTGGGAAACTTCCAGAAGCCCGGCTCGTTCCAGATGGAGGCCCGGACGGCCTTGTCTATGTGCTTCTCCTTGGTGGCAGCCCGCTTCCTGACGCTCTCGTGGTTCTTGCCAAGCCGGAGGCTGAGCTTCCGGACGAACTTGGAGTCGCAGTCCCGATCCAGCACGATCCAATGGAGAGCATGCCAAAACGCCTCCGAATTGTCTTCCATGAAATCGATCCAATCTTCGTTTGCCTTGATCGCACTTGTGCTGAGACTGGAGCGCCGGTGGAAGAAGAACTCCGCCCGGCGCTCGCCGGACATCTTGACCCAGGGATGTGTAGCCAAGACTTCCTTGAGCACGTCGGGTTGACAACGGTCTTTCAAGTTGTCCAGATCGTGTCGATTCGGCTCGAAGTCCGGAAAACCCGGCGTCTGGAACGGTGCATGTGCGGTCGGACTACCAGGCTTCATGCGGACGCCAAAATACATCCATGACACTTCGTTCGGACCAGGCGACTCAATCAGTCGCTGCTCTTTCGCCGTCAATTTGGCTGGACGCATGGCCGCGAGTGCAGTCGGACCTCCAGGGTTTCGGCGTTTCGACGTTCCAGACTTGGACTCCGCCTTGATCCCGGACCTGGACTTCTTCCTGCCCGACGACTTGGACGTGGTTTCCGGTTTGAGCTTCTTGGCCGTACTCGATTCAGCTGAAGATTGACTCAGACGTCGACGTGTGGAGGATCGCTTAGCAATGCTAGGAGGGATGCCATCCGGAGAGCCGTCGTCATCATCGTCTGCATCACCGTGATCGGATAGAAGTCGTAGAGGTGGGCCAACTCAGTGGCCCCCAGACTCTCCATATGGACCAATGCCTCCAGACCGCCGAAGCCATCTTGCAGGAAGGTCCTGTCGTCGTTGTGTCTCTCGGTTGCCGGAATCCCGACAACCCGGACGGTGGCGTCTGGAGCCTCTCCTGCCGCGATGTCAAACGCCGCAGGCTGACTAGGCGTGGACCCCTGTCCAGACGAAAGCTGATCCTGCGCTTGGATAGCCTTCCCTTGCTCTGTGGCGAGCGTTTGAAGGCTCTTGGGGACCGCGGCACCCGACCCTTGTGGCTGATTCGCCGGGTGCGAGGTCTTTCCGCTGGGTGGAGGCGTGGGCGTCTTGTCCTTGGACCCAGAGTCCCCCCTTTCGGGGCGGGCGGCTGCCACTCCTCCTCCTCCTCCTCCGCCTTGCTACGCGTGGTCTCATCGCAACCTATCAGTTCGGGAGTAAATTCCTCTAGGAGAGATTGGAATAAAGGAACGGTTGACACGAAGCGGCTTCAGAAAATTTGCCCAAGTCTCTGCTCAGTGGTCCGGCCAGTGACAGGCCCGTAAGACATGCGACGGAAGAGCACAAGAGAAGAGCGAAGGCACAAGCGAGAAGGAAGGCTCAAGCAAGTCCAGACAGAGAGCCGAGGAAGACTGCTCAAGATCGTCCGGACTCCCGCCATAGTGAAGTCAAGTCAAACTCCAGACTCACTGGTCTCCGGACTCCGGACACAAGATTCCAGACACCAGGCTCCGGACGAAGATCTTCGATGGGCGACCGGTCGCGCCCTGTCCCAGCCTGATTTGTACCCAGAAAGACCTTCCAAGTTTCAAGTATACTCCGACCAAGATGTTAACGACCGACCAAGACGACCGACCATGATATGTTATGCACCGACCAGATTACTGCCCTATCCATGACCTGCTCGACGCGCGACGTGATTACGCCACGCCCCGAATATAGTGTAACCAAGATAAAGTAGCTGATTCCAGAGAGAACAGTAGACACAGAAGCCTAAGAAAAGATAATCAGAGAGTTCGATTTGCCAAGAAGGGCGCAAGTGCTTCCCCGTCCCCAGGGACGAGGTGTGCTGTCAAGTAAGCGAGAGGAACAAGTCTCGACCGGAGGGATTAACCCTGCCGGTGGCCCTAAGCTACAAGACCTGCGTTTGGACGCTTCGTGACCGCAAATACCGCCGTGGAACTCTCCCAAAGGCTAAGACCAAGTTAGGCGGTGATCGGGCGACGCGCGCTCCGAAGTGACCTGTCCTATTTCATATTCCAGTTGTTGGTCCTTCGTTTGGAGGTCCCATTTCATATTAACTGCGTTTCGAGGAGGTTGTGTGTAGTCACCCCTGGATCCGATCGATTGACTACTGTGTGATAGGATTGTATCTTGTCTGACCGGAGGTTGTTCTCCTTTTGGAGTTGAACATTTGGAAAGTCTTCCGCCTGGAGTTAATTATCTCCTTGTGGGAGCTGGTGCGCGTGAGTGAAGAGTGCTTCCGGATTTGACCTGTAATCCGGATGAAACTCAAGTAAACTGGTGTACGCCCCCACTCCACCCCCACACCCGCTCAAAGGCCCCAAAGAGTAAGTAGCGGCTGTATATTTGCATATTAACCCTCTGTGTTTTTGGTTATCTAGGAAAGGCTTACCTGTGCTTTCGCCCCCCAGTCGTGGAGACGTACTGTTTGAAGTAACGTAACCGCTCTGCACTCCAGGACTCTTCATAGTGAAAACAACTCAACCGGTGAATTCCGTCCCACCGAAGGTAAACGAAACCTAGATGGATTCACAAGGTCACGCGCCAACCCCGTTCTTTGCGGCACCTGGTGCTGCTTCCGAGGTCTGACCCCATTGGGAAATCCGGAAGGAGGAGTATATCTCCGGAAGGGTAGCCCATGGCTACGTGCTATACACCTGGGCGGTAAAAAGCGCTTACCCGCCTCGCCACAAGTGGATGGTCTGACCTGCGCGTTGGGTGTAACACACCTTCCACCTTTGTAGCAGGGCCAGGACCTCCTTTTCGGCCGGGAGATAGTTCATCTCAGCTTCCTTGAGAACTCGGCCGCAGAATCATATCGGGTGCATTTTGCCACCGTGTTCTTGCATCAGCGTTGTACGGAGCGTCCACTCACTTGCAAAGAGTGTTACGTGGACTGCTCGGTCACGATCGAAGTGTCGGAGGATCGGTGCCTCACCGACCTTTCGTTGTAACGCAGCAAAGCTTCGCTTGGCAGCACTGAGGTCACCTCCGTCCATGAAATCTTCGTCCTTCAGCTGATACAGCGCGGCTCCAAAGACCGCAAAGTCTTGGGTGAACCGGCTGTAGTGGTTAAGCGCACCAAGGAATGATTGTACGCCTTTTTTCGACCGAGGAAAAAAGAAAGCTCGGTCACTGCTCTGATCGTTAGGGTCAGCTCTAATGCCTTCTCGCGTTACTGCACGTGACAAAAAAATCAACCTTGGGCTGCACAAAGATGTTCTTAGTGAAGTCCACACTAACACGGCACTCTTCGAAGCGGACAAGCCGTCGGTCCACGGTCTCGAGGTAGTCGTCAAGCTACTCATCCCCAAAGCAGATATCACCCCCAAAGGAGCGGCGTTCAAACACCGGAACTAGTGGGGACTCGTCGGGTTCTCCGGTTGCGAACATGCAGGCGACCGGGTTATTAATTAGTTCCGCGACCGCGGCTTCGGTCCTAGTATTGTCACAGCTTACTTCAAACTTCGTGGGCGCTTGACTTGGCTTAGGTGAGAGATCACCGGACGGCTCAGCCAGGGTCCGCTCGAGGGTTCGATCAAGGTCTCGGTCAATCTCCTCCGCACACCGCATTAACTCCGCGTAGTTATTCCATCCGCGTTTCGGTTGTGCAACCCCCCCCACAAAGCATTATCGAGCATACGTTGGTAAATCATCGGTGCATTTTTGAGCCCAAAAGGCATCCTGAGCCACTCAAAGTGACCAAGGGTACATACGAAGACCGAAATCTGGCGAGCCCTCGTTGACATCATAATTGCCCAAAATCCACTTGCAGCGTCGATCGAGCAGTACCACAGAAACTTCTCGAGGTCGGTGAGAAGGTCATCGACCAGAGGCATTGCATATTCCATGATTGCGATGATGGCATTCACCATCTTGTAATCAATGCACAGCCGGATGTCCTCGCCGTTCTTTTTCAACACAATCACGATCGGCGAGGCCCACGGGCTGTTCGAAAACGCTATCTGGCCTACCTTGAGCAAGCCTCGTAGTAGCTCGTACAGCTTCTGTAGGTGCCGGAGGAACACTCGCCGAGCTCTCTGTTTGATGGACGAGTGCTCGTTCACATCGATATCACACACCACCCCATAAGCGGGCGGAGGCAAAGCATTTCCATTAGAGATCATGATCTTCTCGTGCTTCTTGAGCACTTCCACGACACGGGCCTGGCGTTCCGCACACACACCTGGGAGACGCACGTTTGGTGCTGAGAAGTCGAGGTACGTTAGCGAGGTCTCAGTTAGGTCGGGAAGGAATGCCAGCTCGTGAGCATATTCCTCGAAATCGATTTCATTGGGCATGTGCTCCGACGAGGGCTGATCATCCCCGTCATCTGCGCCCTCTTCCGTCGCCGGCACAGTAGCTACAGACAGGTACGTCGCTTCTAGGATATCCATCGATGCTTCATCCTCCGACTCCTCAGCCGAGTCTTCAGACAGCCCAGGCTTACGTTGGTAGTAAGTGGATTCCGCCGCCTCTGGGGCCCCATCGGTAGCCACACTTAGCTCAGATCTAACGCCGGAGCCATCGCCGCTGGCCTGGTCGAACGTGACTTCGTTCGTAACCTTCGCTGTGATCTTGGTAGTAGCGAACTCAAGCTCGGCGCGCTGAGTAGGGAGCGCCACCGGATCATCACCCACTGGTGAGCCGTCGGTGGCGAGTTGCTCCACCTCTTCACGCCTCGCGAGTTCTCGTTCCCAAAGCTCGGCGCAGCTCAAACGACAGGTCCGGCCCGACGAGTCATCAGGTGGCCGAGGTTTGATTCCAGCCGGGGTTGGATAGCTCGGTCGGTCCACCGCCGGTGGTTGTGCAGCGAGCCACGTCTGGTAGAGTTCGTACTCCCGCTGGAGCGAATCCTCGTCGCGCGATTCCTCAAATGCGGCCACCCGCCACTCTCGGTACTTGGTCGACCCCAACCGAGTATATCCCTCATCATACGGGAGGTCCCCAATTCGGAACCAGATGAGCAGGGGCGTGTGAGCTCGGCAGATTAACAGCCGCCCGCTCACATTGGTCACCCGCACTCGAGACACCTTGCCTCGTCTAAAAGCTATCACCGTGGGCACCAACGTCTCGGTCCGGCGTATCCACAGCTCGTGGGTCTCCTCCTAGGGTTGGCGCCTCGGTGGTCGATGATCGTCCTCAGAGCAGAGGCTGTTCCCAGTCTCACACTCGCTACTGCTGTGCGAGTCTCGGCGCGGTGACGAACGCTCCGTCTGGCTACCCCTAGATCCTTGGACTTGGAGTTCGGTCATCATGTCGGCGAGCGAAGCCTCTGCCAGCGAGATTCGTGGCACGTGACATGTGTCATCACGACGATGGTCGAACTCTCGGTCCCGACGATCGTATCGGTCGCGACGGTAACCGTCATGCGAAGAGTCGGCGCGTCGGTCATCGCGGCGGTAACTGTCCCGTGAAGCCTCGGGTCGTTTGTCGTCGTGTTGGAGAGAACTCTCGCGGCTTCTCGGCGGGTAAGCTGAGGTCTCGCGGGACTGACCACGCTCTTCCAACTTCTAGATGTCATTAATAATGTCTTCCAACTTGTGAATGTCCTTCACTCGAACGTGGCAAAGCCGTCGTTCGAGGTCTCGGTCCCCACACGGCTCGAAGAATCGGTGCGCGTGGTCTTTCGTATCGAGACCACCCTTCTCGAACTGGAGGCCAGCGTTGCGAGCGTAGCCATTCAGTCGACTTAGGTAGTCGCAAATGTGCTCCGCACCATCTCTGTTCGCTGAGTAGTACCGAGCCTTCGCAGCAATAGTACTTAATGAAGACGTCGCTGAGCAACTTCCACTGACGTTTGGTTTTCCTCGGGGGTTGACGGTACCAGTGAAGGGCACCGCCCCGAAGGCTTACCTCACACGCCATGCACCACTCGTCGGGCGGTGTGTGTGAGTGCCCTTCATCTCGTAGACGAAAGCTCGGAGCCACTGCATCGAGTTTTCACTCTTGTTGCTGGCTCCGGAAAAACGCTTGATCTGAGCGAGGGGTCGGTGGGTCGCGAGCTCAAGCGCTCCATTTCGCTCACCTCCTGGACCTGACGGGCCTGTTCGTCACTTGGGCTGTCACGGCCGTCACCGAGGTCCGGGTCATCCTCATCCTCGTCCTCATCTGAGGAGGCCGACTGAGGGGTGAACCGCCGGTTCGTTTTACCGCGGCGAGTACCGTGAGTGGGCTTCGACCCTTCGGTGCGCGAAATGCGTTCCGCGCGACTCGTCGACCGAGGCGTCACCATGTGCAAGTCTTGAAAGTACGGCGTACCCTCGGCGCGAACCTAAAACACACCATCAGAAGTGTGCCGTCCGTCCGAGCTCTCTGGGTTCTTCTGAGGCGTCTGTGGGAGTGGGACTTTCCACGGGTCGTCTTCCTCCTGCTCCGCCGAGGCCTTGGTTTGACCAGCCAGGCCGATGTCTGTAGCGCTAAAGCTCAAACGGAGCTTGCGCTTCCACTTCTGGAGCTCACAGCCAGCTACGGCGGGAGGGGGGGGGGGGGGGGGGGGGGGGGGCAGTTGCGGATTGCGGCGTCCGACGGGTGAGTTTGGGGCTCGCACCCCATAGCCCGTAAGAGTGACACCGTATCCTCGGCCACCTGGGTGGTGCTAATAGAGTTCACTGGCCAAGCAAGCTCGCCCTTCAGCTCCATCCAAATGGCCTGTCGGACCGACTTGGTCGAGTATTGCTGCATCCACTGGCTTTCATCCATCGTTTGCTTGAACACTCGTCCAAGCACCTTGTTTGCAGCTGGAGTGGTGCCATTCATCGGCGGCTGGTTGCCTTGCGAGAGCGAGCGAGGAACCCCGCTATGTCCCGCGGAAACATCGCGCCTTCCTGGTCGTCCGTCTCCTGTATCGCTGCGAATGACTTCTCCTCCAGGTCAGCATTGTCCATCATTTCATCCTTGGCGTCGGAATCTTCATCCACCGACTCTTCGAAGCTGACCGACCGTTCGGTGATCACCGACAACCGAGACATCGAGTCGCTAGCGACGGTTGACGAGTAGGCTGGTGGGTTCGCGCGTTGACTTTGCCGGCGTTGCAGGTACCGCTGGCTTGGATCCGTTCGCCATCTTGTTCGTCTTGTTCTTGTTCTTGTTCTCTTCTCTCTTCTTCTTCTTCTTCTTCATCTTCTTCTTCTTCCTATTTTGCTCGTTAAGGGGTATTACTTACACAGACCGTAACAACAAACACTCGGTCACACCAGTCCCGGGTCGCGGCACCAGTTGTCATGTAAGAATTTACGATGTTACGAGTCCTCGTCCCTCAGCCTCAACAAATGGGACGAGTCCTACTAACAACACACGCTTCCCTCGAAAGTTCGGCGAAGATTGTTGGGATTAAACCTGAAGACAAGGTCTGATCCCTTATACTGGGCTGGAAATATGCCTAGTGTTGAAGTATCGGTAAGGTAGGTAGAGCCCACGCACATGCACCGCCAGCCACGAGCAACGGCTGGAGTGCGTAAATATAAACACTTTCGCGCTAAACCCACTGTGGTCCCTCAGAAAGGAAGGATACCGGGCCGATCAAGGCCTTCGACAGGGGCGCCGAAGTGAAACCTCGGCCAAACAGTCAAATACACTGTCGGGGGGCACACCACGCATCCAGGTTAACGTACAAACGTACAGGGAGGACACTCTACCTCCCAACACTCGGCCACTATCCACTCTTGGCCTTACCAGGGCGAACGCTACCCCGCGTCGGCCGAGCGTATCCAGACCCTACGGCTAAGCTAGCTAGACTTATCGTAGCCGGACTTGACCCTGACGGCTTGGGGGGGGGGATACTCTGCTCTGATTTAATAGTTAGAGGCGGTGAGGCCTCGACTATAACTAATCCCTAATGTCAATACAAATAGCTGATATAGACCGAGCTTTCGGTCTGATCCTACAACCGGACGAGCCTTTATCTTAACTTCGGATTCCTAATAAGAGGCAAAAGGCGTATCCGCTATGACTATCCGGAGTGTTCGACAGGGATTTATTAGGACCCGCAGAAAGGAATTGACAGTAATTCGATTAAAACTACTCCTCCACTAATATCTATATTAAAATGATGCTCAAAATGATGTAGTAACTAGCAATTTGGCACGATGCACCGATACTACTGCAGTAACTAGTAACTAAGACCGACACCGTGTATTACTATAAACTTCTGTCGCGCACTTGAAGAAATTCAGAGGCGTGTGGCAATCCCCCGCTTCCACAACTCAGGAATTCTGATTCGCCCCCCCCACGCAAGCTCATGTGAACCACTGCTTGGTTGGAGACGGATAGGGCGACGAGTGGGGTGTCTGGGTCCGAACAGCGTTTACAAGAGCTCAACCGTCACACGATCAAGCCGGCCGTCGTGCTGGTGACGCCAGTCTTGCAGATCCAGACTTCTCAGCCCTCATTCTGCAAGTTTCCAGCAACACCAGAACCGCCAGCAACGACCAAGAACCCTCTCGACCTGCCACCCAGTATCCCCATGAAGTGCGTTAATCCCGACTGTTCGTTCGCCGAGTTGAAGACGACCGATCCGTGTGCCGTATGCAAGAGTGGCGAACATCACGTGTGCAGTAAGCCGACAGCGTTTTGCAAGAGTGGCCAGAGTACCCAGTGGACAGGATCGCCGTGGTACTGCAGCAATCAGCGGAGGAGGGGGTGAGCAAGAACGCGTTTACTCCTTTGCTGATGGTTCGTCGAAATTGAGTAGTTTACTGGCGTGTGGAGGCCCTCTGCGAGGATGTGGACATTCTTCATTGGTTTCGCGATGTCAGTCGCATGAAGTTTCCATCTGTCGCGGCCTTAGCACGCATTTGGCTGGGGCGCAGCCCTACCAACGCGTTCCAAGAGCGTGTCTTCACTACAGAGGGATTTGTGATGAGCAGCCTTCAGACGAGAATCGACAATGAACGCGCGGAACTGCAGGTCCTTCTCAAGCGTATTCTAGCGGAAATCGGCCGTATGGAGCTTGACAGCGATGGATTCAAAGGCCTGTCGATGCAGGAGGTCGACCACTGAAACTACCAGGAATTACTGGACATTACAACAGTAACGGAGATCCCTGAAATGATAGTAATGTTACTACAGGAAGTCGGTAGCCACAGCTGCCGTATTAATACAGTATATTCGTGTTACTGTCATGTCAATCCCTGCCCGCCGAGCCACGCAGTCACTAAGTAGCTTCCTGTCACTCTGGCGCGGTAAATGTGAGTAACCAATAGGAGACCTCGGCCATCGTCTCTCAAGGCCTCGACGCCGTTAGACCTCGGCCTGGCGGCTTCGCTCCGCAGTCAAACCCAATCCCACCATGCACTTTTAGAAAGGCTTGGTCGCAGAGATAATACAAGAGGTGAAGTTGCGTCAGTTCCGAAACACGACGGACGCGATTGCTGTTGAACTCATGTACGACCGCACGCACGCGATAGGGTCGCGCCGAAACCACGCGAATCGCGTAGGCGAAAGACCCGAACGCCTTCAGCAACCGGCACATCACGTCGAGGAGCCGATACCAATGGAGATCGGGAGCTCGTGCTTTACTTCTCGCGATGAGTGCCTGCGAAGTAATCTCTGCTTCTACTTCAAAGAACCTGGACATCGCCAGGCAACGTGTCCTAAGCGGCCAGCGCGCAATAACCCCCGAGGCCCATCACGTCCTCCCCAACGACGCGGGTCATTCCGCGCTAACCAGGGATTGTTTCGTCGCATTGTCGATGACGACGACGTATCCGAAGGTGATGGCGATGACTACGCAGACAATCGCGTCGACCACGTCGACGTCATCGACAGTTTGCAGCTGAACATGGTGTCGGTCGACGCCGAGTCGTCGCCCAGCCGTGAACTGTTGCGGTTTGAGGGAATGATGAACGGACAGGCCGTGCGGGTTTAGGTCGACAGCTGTGCGGAGCACAACATTGTGCGTCCTGGCCTCGTTCCACACTACATCGAGCCCACCGAGGTCACGGCCAAGCGATTTCAACAACACCGGCTCGTACGGCGCAGCAATGTTTGGAGCCTATTAACTTTGTTGGCAGGGACTTCAACGGTGTTTCTCTCATTGAGTGGGAGGTGTCGACAAATCACGACATAATTATCGGCCTTCCATGGCTGGTGCAGTTCAACCGGATCATCGACTGGCAAATTGGAGTGATGCGATTCCGCAGCCAGCCTGTAGTGCACAACGTCAGTTCGGTGAACGACAGTCTCCAGGTGTCAGCACCGGCGATGGCTTCTGTGGAAGTGAAACCGGAGTGGCTTCAGCACCCTCTTTCCCCAGAACCTGCCGTGGACTCGCTTGCCCTCAGCTCGTGCGTGCTTGCGATCGAGCTGTCAAATCTGGTTCTGTGCGGCCATCGCTCCCTGTCGGAGTCCTCCAGTTCCGTTCGGCAATGTCGACTCGACAAGCGCCGCGGTCTGCAGCTTGTCCGAGCTGCTCACTCTGCCACTCTCTGTTGCATGGACCACACAGCGGCCGTCCTCCGTCACCGCCACGACCTCCTGGACCGCTCCCGTGCTACCCATCGTCAACCTGTCGTTGTCCAGCTTGGACGCTTGCCTCACGCCGCCGCCCGTCACCATCTCCAGCGTCTCGCAGTCGACCAGGACTTCCGTCTGTTGCACTGGGGTCCTTCGGGCGGGTCCCCCGTTACACTGGCTTACACAAGCGTGTAGGAAGTAGACAAGTATTATGACTCTGAGATATAATTCCACTGGTACTATTACAGCCGTACCGCCAATATGACTGCCGCTATGTTTCAATACACTGTGATTTTAGCTAGAAATTGTGCATAGTATATACGGTTCTCTGGGTTTTATCCAGAGGATGCCACTCAGGTGCCATTATTCTGTAATCGAAAAACCTGCTGAATATGATTCGTTCGGTTCGGTTCAACAGGCACTTAACGGGACTGTGATGTTGAATTACCTGTGCTCTAATCAAATTATGCTGGTATGTTGACCCATCCAGTTTCTATTAAGTTAAAAACCCTATTATCTCAAATAACTTGTACTCGAATGTAATACCTGTGACAGGTAATTTATCTGATCACTCGAGCGACATCTGCGGAATTTTCGCGTTCAGGCAACATCCAGTCTCGTGGAGTGGCCGCCTCCGTTCATTAAGACTCCGTTCATTAAGATTAGTTTTAGTTCAGCAAGCGGAGCCCGAGGAAAGTGGTGCAGGTGGACCAGCCCATCAGTCAGAGAGCTTCGACCAAGTGTTCTCCGGCTCCTTCAGGGGCGACAAGGTGGCGGTGAAGAAGCTGCTGCCCGAGACCCACGAGAATGACGACCACGTCGACAGCTTCGTGAACGAAGTCAAGATCACCGTGACGCTCAACCACCCGCACCTTGTGCGCTTCGTTGGTGTCGAGTGGACGTCCGCGTCGGACCTGTACGTGGTACAGGAGCTCATGAAAGGCGGCGACCTGCGCTCGCTGCTGGACAGGTACGAAGCTGCGTCACGTCATCGGCTTCAACCGGCATGTTGTTGCTTCCGAAGGAAATGTAGAAGTGAATATATTGAGCCTCACCGTGCTCTCTTATGCAGTGCCTCTCGTTGACGTTGTTTCCAATCGCTGCTACTAGCTGCTGTTTCTGTCCGTTTGCCACTACTACTGCTGACTGCTGTCAGTTGCTAACTGCCTACCCGCTTGTCCGTTGTTAACCGCTAAAGTGGTGCTGTTGTTGGGCTTACATCCCCGCAACAGCATCACTTTGTAGCTGCTGCTACAACACTTCCCCCTCCAGAGAGTTCTTCATTCCCGAGCGTCAATTCGTTAGCCGCCGCAGCACACGAACTAGTTATTGTCGATGCTCAGCGCCTTGCAAAGCGCCTTCACGGCCGCTTGCGTTTTGTGCTGGCGAGCAAACGCTTTGACTGCGACGGGAACATCTTGTAGCAGAATATCGGCTAGTTCCCAGGAGTCCTCGATAGCGTCGAGACCGCGCCAGTGTACCTTGATGTCGTGGCGCTTTTCTTGTTGATTGTAGCGGACCTTTAACAAAGTTTCAGCGACGTGGCCCTCGCTGTTGTGGGCCACATGGAGTAAAAGGTCCTCCGGGACGTCTAGAGACGCATCAGCATAGAATTTGAGCCAGCTAGCGTGTGCCTCCTTTCGCTGCCCCGTTATCAGGTTTTGGATCTCAAAAATCCAGTTTGCCACCGTGTTCACCACTTGTGCGGGCTACGCCACTTCACTCTCAACTTGCTCCGTGTGTGCTGCCACACATCGGCGTACAGCACGAAATCACCGATCTCAAATTGTGCCATAGTAGTGCTTTGCGTTTTGTTGTGATGCTTTCGGCCTGCGGCTCTCGTAGCTGCATTCGCATTGCTGCTGCGCTTGTGCATGTCGGCCAACGCTCGCTGAAGCCGCTCCACATGTACGCGCTGTGCTGTTTGCACCTTTGCCAGGGTGGCTTGCTTTACAGGTCCGGGAACCTCGATATGATCAACCGGGCCCATTACTTTTAGGCCTGTCATCGTCGTCACCGGCGCTACGCCGCCCAAAGCTGGCGACGGTGTATGGTTCAGCACCATCTGGAGAATCTTAATGACTCGCGGCCACTCCTTGGTCTGTAATCTCCACTCGGAAAGGAGCACTCCGCCGCACCGCAGAATTTCCCGCATTACCACCTCCACAGTACCGTTGGCCCACGGGCACCTCGCTGTAGTGAAATGGTGGTGCGCGCCTATAGCGTGTTGAAGGGTTTCAATTGTTTTGTTGCGAAAATGTGTACCCTGGTCGCTCACCCAGGTTCGACACACACTGAAGGAAGCAAACCAGTCGAGGAGGGCATTGTAGGTCGTATCTGCATCTGCTGCAATGGACGGTACTAGTGACACATACTTTGATGCGTCGTCGTTAATCACTAAGACGTAAATCTGACCTGTGTCGCTCTCCCCCATGTGGAGAAAATCCCAGTGTATAAGTTCGTTCGGGAGCTCCGCATGCATCGCTTCCCCAAGCAAACGCTGGTTGGGTGGGCCACTCGATGTGCTGGCACAGTGCAAGAAACGCTGAACAAAAATTCCACGTCGCTGTTTATACCGGTCCTAACAAAACGATCACTGATCTGCTTCACCGTCATCCTGCTGCCATGATCGCCTGCAATTCCAAAATGACCCACCACGCATACTCGCACTCGGAGGTTGGTGGCGTCATCGGGGATCCAGATTCGGCCCTGTTGGTCCATCCACAGTAAATCAGCTCCCTGTCGAGTGTAACCCGCTGGTGGTTCACTCGTCTTTTGCGCCGCAACGAGTTCTTTGAGCGTCGGCCACACGAAGTTTTCATCTAGCTGCGGTGACAAAGGCAGCGGGACGTGCTGAATTGCACAAATTGTTTTAAGGGTGGACCCCCATCTCGACAAAAGGTCTGCCCACACATTTTCATCACCGGAGATGTCGTAGATCTCGTACTTATAGCCCATGAGTAGTAATGACCAGCGGTGAAGTTTGGCCGCCGTATACTTCGGAACTGAAGTTGAAACACTGCGAGGATCAAAGAAGTAGCGGAGATTTCGATGACCAGTGAACAGGGCGAATCCATCATGACGGTGAAGAAAATAGTCTGCACGCCTGCATGTCTCGACTATTGCAAACGCCTCCTTCTCCACTATTACCCACCGTTTTGCTGTTCCTGAGAAAGTCCCGCTCAGCATCATTAACGGTTGATGTTCCTGCTCGCTCAGCGGCCGAGAGGCCTGATCACGCGGAATCTGTGTGATTGCCGCACCCCAGTGCTCGTCACTGGCGTCAGTGTACACCGACAGACGTTTATCAGGGTCGGGATGTGCTAGCTGCAGTGCATTTTGCAGTGCATCCTTGCAGCGGTTTAAACAAGCAACTTCATCGGCACCCCACCCCACATCCGAAAGCTTGACCGCGCGAACTTGTGTTTTCTTACGCCCACCAGCACGCTCGTGCACTTTTTCCTTCATTTTCACGAGTGGACCGATCAACTTAATGAAAGCGGGCAGAGAGGCTCTCATCCAATTGAGTGCACAAATAAACTGCGGTAGTTCTTGCCCAGTCGTTGGCGCCGGCAGGTTCACGAGAGCTGTAATCCTTGTTGGGTCGTGGCGAACGCCCTCACCAGATACGACGCGTCCACACCACAGCGCGTCCCGTCGGAAGAAACTGGACTTTTTAGGATTAAGCTTGAGCCCCTTTTCCCCACAAATTGTTAGCACCTTCTTGAGTAAAAACAGCAAGCCTTCGTCGCTATCCTCGTACCCGAGCAGGTCGTCAATCCAAATCATTAATCCATTGTTAAACACTTCAGCAAACATTTGCTGCACTGTAGACTGGACGTAAGCGACGCTGTTTGTCCCGCCCATGAGGACGCGGGTCGGTGTGATTACTCCTTCTTCAGTCAGGATGGAGTAGATCTCCTGGCAGAACGCGGCCATTGCGAACTGCCAAAAGCCCTTAAAGAAATCCAGTGAAAAATATCTCGATGAGCCACGTAATTGCTCAAACGCCACTTCGTTTATCGGCATTGGCCAGACTATTTGCTCCACGCATTCATTTGCACCGCGAACATCCACAGCCATGCGATGGTCCCCGGCCTCCGGCTTGTTCACGACGTGGGGAGGAGAGCTCCATCTGCTCTTAGGGTTTCAAAAGCAAAGGCCAGCCTCGATCAGTGAGTCAATGTGTTTGTTTTTAGGAATTCACGGTGTACAGGAGAGTAACGCCCCGCCTTACACTTTACTGGTACAGCTCCAGGCTTCAGAGTCACTTCCATCGGTGGCATATCCACCGGCGGATCCCGCCCGATGACCACACGAAAAACATCAATAAACGGCAACAGTAGTTTCTCTAAGTTTTCCACAAACTCTGCCGGAGCTCCTAGTTTACGAGCTTCATCATTTTTTTCCAAGAGGATGGCCTTAATTTCCTCCATCTCCGAGTCGCGATCATGAGTAAATTCAGGAAAGTAAGCTCGGTCTTCCGCCTCTTGAAAAATTCCCTCTTCGTCCGCTCGTGGTGATGATTCTCCTCCACTACTGTAGGCCAGCACACTTGCCACACCTCGGCTAGGGTGATCGTCGACATCATTCATATCCCACTCGGGGCTTGTTTGTTGTGGAGTGGCCAGCAACTTCTCAGCACTATAGCCTAAACGCTTCATGATCCATTGTGACAACAGCAAATCTCCAACACCAGTTGGCAGATCTCTGTCAGCCACCCAGCAGATAACGTTCCGTAACACCAACGGACCACCCGGCGTCGAAAACCGCAGATCTAACTTAACCTTGCTGTTCACTGGTATCGGTTTACCTCCAACACCAACCACCGCAATTTCATCAGATGCTTCTTGCTGGTTGATCCACGTTCTGCTGGCTGACAATGCCTTCAGCAGTTTTGTCGTCACCAGCGAGACTGTTGCTGCGCTGTCAGGAGTAATCTCAGTCTCAACAGTATCCATCACAGTGCACGGTATCGCTGAAGACGATCGTTCAACCTTGGCACGGGAAGGAGCCATAGCTAGTACAGGTTTCAAAACCTTTTTCCCTGTAGTCGCTTCGCAGAGCTCTTTAGCTTCCGTTGGACTAGAGATGTTTGGGCATTGAACTACTCCATGGGTCTGGTCACCACATTTGAAGCATGTCTTTTGAGGCCGATCATCTGGCGATTTTGGCTTCGGAGTGCTGCAGCCCTTAGGCTTCGGTCGATCCGGAGTACTGCTCGGTTTGCTAGCGGCTGCTGCTCCCCCAAATCCCCGCTTCGGTAGACTGTGTGGTGGGGTTGTCTTAGCATCGCCGTTACTTGGGGTCTGAGCCGCAATGTGCGCTTCGAACCTCATGAACCCTTAAAGCTCACTGCGAAGCCACTTAAGAAAAGCTGGACGGTTCGTTTTCATTCCCTTATGACATTGTCTGCCCATTTGGTCCTTCACAGCAGCCTTAAAAGCGTGAGGGAGAAGTGCATCCATCAAGTAGCCAACTACCTTCTTCGGCTCTGTGTGCACGTCATCTTCCATGTTGAGTCGATCAGTGATCTAGTAGAAGTCTGTCAGTAGACGGGATAGCCGAGATTCTGCATCCTGTAATTCAACATCCATGCAAAGCGACTTCACCTCCCTATCCAGTGTTTTGTAAGCTGTGTTATCATGAATGCGCGCCGTCAGGAAGTAATTTTTCCACTCAGCTTCCGTAATGTCCTTTTCTGCCTTGAAAAGCTCATAGTCACAGATTCTCACCAGTGTACCCTGCTCGATGCACGCACTAATGGGCATCACGAAAAATGTTGCCTGTGTCCCTTGGTTCAACGCCTTAATCCGTCTCGTGTAGATGGCGTAGCAGTCCATGAACTCTCTCTTCCCTTTCTTAGAGCTGCCTCTGTATATGTGAGGCACCGGTAGATTTGTGCCTGCAGCCACAGTGACTGCAGCAGCCTCCGCCATGCGTCCATCGGCTGCTTGTTCGGCACCCTGTGCAAAAGCACCCCATCGAGCCTGCAGATGAGGCTGGACCGCCTCCGCCAAGCTCTCGAGCCTCTGGCCTTGAAGCCCGACTGCTTGTTCTGCCTCCTTCAGTTTCTTGTACTGTTCCTCCAAATACTTTCGATGCTCGTCCATTTGACGACGCATCTCGTTCTGCTGTTCGAGCAGAGCAGCTTGGCGTTCATGCTGAGCCTGCAGGTATTCAGAGGTCTGCACTGCAAGTCGATCTTGCGGAAGCTTGACTTGGCCGATCTGCTCTGCATGCCGCTGGTGCGCACCGGCCGAGTGTTGGGCCAGGGCTTCTACTTGACGCCTCGTCTCACCTCATTGAATGACTGCCGTCCGCGTAGTTGTCTCTTGCATCAGCCGCAATTCGTGTTCCGTTCGCGGAGGAAGAGGAGGATAGACCGCGAGGGGCATTCCAACGGCTTCGATCTGCACCATCGCGTCGTCAGATTTTCCCATGCTGGTTGCTCCAGCTAAAGCGTTTTTTGTTGTTGCTTCAGAAGGAAATGTAGAAGTGAATATATTGAGCCTCACCGTGCTCTCATATATTCAGTGCCTCTCGTTGAGGCTGTTTCTGTCCGTTTCCCACTACTTCTGCTGACTGCTGTCCGTTGCTATCTGCCTACCCGCTTGTCGTTGTTGACCGCTGAAGTGGTGCTGTTGTTGGGCTTACATTCCCGCACCAGCATCGCTTTGTAGCTGCTGCTACAACACGGCAGAAGACACAGATCTCAATGCACATTTGCTGTGCGCTGGACTACATGCACTCGCTGTCACCGTCGGTGATCCACAGCAACCTCAAGTCGAAGAACCTGCTGCTGAATGGAACGATGGAGGCCAAGGTGACCAACTTCGGCACGTCACACAAGCGGACGTACAGGACGTCCACAGAGAGCAAGAACGCGACTCTGTGGATAGCCCCCGAGGACATTCCCGGTGAGATGTACAGCACCGATGCCGACATGTTCTTGTTCAGACAGAGCTCGATAAAAAATAGTGCAACACAATAAATAATCAGTTTTATCGAAATAAAGTTTTGTTACTAGATTACACTGATTTCAATACAGTATAAAATTGACTCAATTATTGACAATAAATTTGTGAAAAGTGTCCAAAAACCGAAAGCCTAGCCAACTATAGGATTGGGGTGGTAGTACCATGATAGGGATCACCGCCGCCACGCAGATTGGTATCCACACACTTGGTGTGTAGCCACAACGCGATTTTTTTTTATTGATGTGGACTTGATATCGTAAAATTGCACTATTGTGAAGCAACAAATTTCTACACATCGACCAATAGTGATCAGGAAGACCCTTCCCCTTCCACCTCTCTCTATACTATTCAGCATAATTTGTAAATCAGACAGGCTATTCAAAATGACAGGCATTAAACGTGGACAAATCTTTAGCATCACAGATCATGTTAATACCAATAATGGTACCTGGGTGGCATTCGCCAAGGGACTCTGGATAAGACACAGATTACAAATAGCGTAAATAAGAGATGGAAGAATCACTACTGTAGTGAAATACAGTTAGTGAAATTATTGAGGAACGCTTGTGATGTTGGTGGCAACTGCCTAAGTGAGTTGATTAAAGTTACCAAATGTGTCCTACTCGTCCTTCTCAACTCTACTCCCCTCTCGTCCTTATTGTTGTTCTCTCGTGTGGGCTTGTGCAAACACCGTTTCCTGCCCCCTCGAACCAATCAAGCCGACCATCCCATGATCGACCAATAGGAAGCGTTCTAGCGCAGTTCAAGGTTAACCGTTTTACACGGTCCGAACCGTGCTAGCGGTGCACTTCAACACTCCGACTCACTGCTACTGCACGGTGATCTTCGTCTTGATCCCGCTGGCGTCCCGCAAGTACTTGAGCATCTTCGTTCCAAGCGCCTTCGTCAACATGTCGGCCAACTGGTGCTTCAGGTCGATGTAGTCCACCTTGACCGTTCCGCGTTCCACGTTCTCGCGGATAAAGTGGTGTCGAATATCCAGATGCTTCTATATAGCATGATACCCAGCGTTCTGCGCCAATGCAATCACTCCTTGATTATCTTCCCACATCTGTGTCGCATCCACTTGCTCCTTGCCCATGCCCTTTAGCATCGCACGCGTCCAGAGCACCTCTTGAACGCATACGCTCAGTGCCATATACTCAGCATCCGCAGCGCTGAGCGCAACCGTTCTCAGGAACTTGGACTTGAACAGTACCGGACCGTTCCCGATCCTAACCATGACGCCCGACACGGAACGCCTGTCATCAATGTTGCTTCCCCAATCGGCGTCCGTGAACGCTTCAACCGTGACGTTGCAATTGCCGCGTTGGTACACAATGCCGTGCTCCCGCGTTGTCTTCAAGTAGCGTAGCACTCGAATAGCACCTCTCCAATGCTGCAGACCGGGATTCTCCAGGAATCATGACAGCTGCGTCACCATGTAAGCGATGTCCGGTCTGGTGCATGTCATGACGTACGGCAGACACTCGATGAGGGAACGGTACGGTCGCGACCGCATCTCAGCTCGCTCCTTGACCGTTCCAGGTGATTGTGTCTTCGTCAGCTTCGTTCCGGACACGCATGTGTTGTCCGCAGGCTTAGCGTTCTGCTGACCGAAGCGTTCCACAACATCGTCAATGTACCTTGTTTGCTTGATCATGAGCGTTCCAGCAGTCTTGTCGTGATCAATCTCCGTACCCAAGATGAACTTCGCCGTACCCAGCTCCTTCATCTTAAATGTGTTCTTCAACGCATCCTTCACTTCACGGATCTCATTGCTAGTCTTCGCAGCGATTATCATGTCGTCAACGTACAAACACACGTAGACGTAAACGTACTTGGAACGCTTGACGTAGACACACTGATCCGCGCCACAGCTCTTGAAACCGTTCTTCAAGAACACGATGAATGGTCTTATTCCACCCGCTTGCCGCTTGCTTCAAACCGTAGACAGCTTTGTTCAGTACGCAGACGTTGTCATCATCATTGTCAATTCCAAGTGGTACTTCCATGTACAGACGGTCCGTCAGATCACTGTTCAGGGACGCTGTATCCGCGTCCAGCAATTCCATCACGTAGCCATCTGCCTCGCATACAGCCAAAACGACTCTAATCGAGTTCATATTCGCGACCGCGGAGTACGTCTCGAAGAAGTCAACACCGAACTTCTGCTGAACCCCTTCGCGACCAACCGCGCCTAGTACCGAATCACGCGACCGATCTCGTCACGCTTCTTTGCGAATACCCACCGACTCCCGATGGTACGCTTATCCGTTCCACGTGGAACTAACGTCCACGTTCCGTTCCGTTGATGAGAGAGCAATTCAGCATCCATGGCATCCCCCGAGGCAGCAGCTTCAGCACTTGCAATTGCCTCTGCGTATGATTCTGGTAGATCCGTTGCTTCCGTAATCCTTGCCGCGTACGCCATGACTGCTTCCGCGATGAGACCGTCCTCATGGATCCTCGGACGCTTCGAGATGGCGGTTCATCGCTATCTTCCGACTTCCGTTCCTCGTCATCTTCATCACCGTTCCCCAAGAGAAACACCGGTTCCTGCGATCTCCTCGACCGTACCGGCTCGGGGTGAAATACTAAGCGATCGTCTTGGAACGCTTGCGGTGGAGGACGGTACGCAGTCAACTCCAAACCTGTAGCCAAGCGTTCTGGCGGTGGCAACCACAGTACCTCCTGCTCCGACTCCCCCTCGTCCATCTCGACGTCTTCGACGGGCTCTTCAATTGCTTCCATCGGTTCATCTTTGACTGGTTGGTGATCCGTCTCCAATGGAACGGTTGGTGCATCGACGTCCTTGGTCATATGAATGACCGTACCATGCTGCGGCGAGTTCGTAGCATATATTCCGCCCACTCGCGCTCCTCCAGCTTCACCGAACGTGATACCTTGACCTTGGACGCATCCATGTCATACACACGATATCCCTTAGCGTTCTCCGCATACCGAAGGAACACACACATGGAGCTCTTGGACTCGATCTTCGTCCTCTTAGCATCGTCAATATGAGCGTACCCTGGCGACCCAAACACACGCAAGTGTGCTAATTGTGGCTTCACCTTGAAGCCGACCTCGTACGGTGTCACGTCCGAGCGTTCCCAGTTGGTGGAACGGATAATCAGGTACATCGCCGTGCTCACAGCTTCTGCCCACCATTCTGGCGACACGCCCTTGTAGTGCAGCATGCTGCGTGCCTTCCCCATGATCGTCCGATTCATGCGTTCCGCAACACCGTTCTGCTGCGGAATGTAGGGCACTGCATGATACCGTTCCGACGATACAACTCTGTGATCGACTTGATCACGAACTCCATACCATTGTCCCAGCGCAGGCACTTCATGTGTTCTCTTCAGTGGTTTTCGTAGAACGCCTTGCACTCAATCAGCTTACTGGCCACATCGCTCTTCTTCTTCATGAAATACGCTACGACATACCTCGAGTAGTCATCTACGAAAGTCAACAGTACTTCGCACCACCGCGGGAGACCGTTCTCATCGGACCCATTATATCCATGTGGACTAGCTCCAACACACGCGATGTCTTCGTCTTCGACTGTGACGGGAACGGTTTCACAGTCTCGTTCCCCTTCATACATCCGCCGCGCAAAGTCTTGACACTACGCCCCACGGTTGGCAAACCGTTCGTAGCACGCTGAGCCTCAGCCATAGCGTTCCCACCAGGGTGTCCCATGCGAGCGTGCCAAAGCTCCCACTAACGGTCAGCTCCGGCGCACTACCAGCTGCCGCGCTTCGTCGATTGTCTGTCCCACCGGCTGCAGACGGACGATCAACTCGTCGAAAGCGTCCAAGTACCTAGCCATAACAGTTCCAGTTTCCATCTTCACCTCGTGCAGCTTCTGCGTCATCACTACACGGTTGTGCAGCGTGGTACGGTTGTAGTACTCGCGTAGAGTGTTCCATGCCTGTATGGCACGTGTCGTGGAACGGATCTTCGTCTGGTGCTGGATCTCCACACCGTGCGCGATGATGTCCAGCACCTTGGCATCGCTCGTGAGCCACGTCGCCGTGATCTCGTTCTCCGCCTTGACGACCTCCGCATACATGAGCAGACCCTTCCTGGCCAGCGTCATGCGCATGTTATCCTCCGAGTGGAAGTGTTACCACTGCCCAGGAAGCCTTCGGCGCGCTTGGTCGTCATGTCTTGAGCGGAGCGTTCTTGTAGAGCTGCAACATGCATAATGCGTGACGCCGCGTCTTCGCGGCTGCTGGCCTCTTGAAAAGCAAGTAACCTAGCGTCTACTACAGGGAAGTCGATCAGCATATGCGGAAATCTTTGTGAGGAAAGCTACCGCAGTTCGTCGATCTTGACCGGGTGGTTCTCCACGAACGACTTGTTTGCAGCGAGGGCCAAGAGCAGAGCCTCGCGATCGTCGTCACCGCCCACGGGGACGGAAGCACCTTCTGTCGTGCACACACGATTGAACGCCGCCATCACCACCACGTAGGCGACCATGTAGGGCTCCAAGAAGAAGTGCAGCGGAAGGTCACGACGAACACTCTCGGTCGTCGAGATCACGACTTGGTTCGGGTACTTTTGTCGCACGCCACCGGCCCCTTCGATCCGAGTGCTTCGATGCACTGGCCGTAGCCGTACACCGCCTCGCGGCTGCTCTCGATGTAGCAGATCACGCCGTTGCGGAACTGGAGCAGAATCACAGCGGTGTCGATGTCGCCAGCGAGAGTACGGCTTTGTAGTCAACCAAGCTGCCTCAGCCCGGCACTGCGGACATTCCTACTGTTCTTACCGAGGCCATCGCTCGTTATGGCAAAATCACATGCTACAGAGCTGGGGTGGGTCCAACTCAGCAAAAGTTCACATCTGTTAGAGAAGTGCGGAGAAGCAGGAATCGGTTCTGCCTTCAAATGATATGTTAGCTCGTCAGGTAATGAACTATTATCGAATACTACTAAAATCGCTCTTATGGCAGCACCTTTGGCTGCAGTAGCGTGCTGAATAGTATAAGTAGTATAGGTCCGGGACGGTTCATGTAAAAAAATCAAAACCTTATTTAACCATCGACACTAACCCTATGGCGTATATTTCAAAAGTAGAAAATACATCGACAATCGAGGAAAACACCTCTTGATACCTTCTGGTGCGAAGGAGGTACCCTCCACACCTTTAAGCACCATCAAAGCTCTCGACGTCATCTCATTCAAAGGCAGTTCATGTAAATTTCTGAGATATAGAAATTGGATCCATCGCGATATATAAATATAGTAAGTATAAATAATCAATATATTCGATCCAACGATCCAACCAACCGACCCATAACAATGTGCAACAAGATCATAATCAATAGAATTAATAGTAGTTGTACTAATGAGGACATGGACCATCAGGGGGCAAGTGATGACATCAATTGTGATTTCTGCAACGTTATTCACTCCTGCTTTTGCAAAGGTTTAACTACAGAAGCTGAGATCATTGCTAAAAGTGCTGAGATTCGTAAGAAAGACAAGGAACGATTGAATAACATATATGAGATGAATATGTTATATCATGATGAGATTTATGAGCCAAGCGATGCAGAATGTGAGCATCAAGAACATTTTGATGAATTTCACCGCAAAATTATCAGTAGGATTGATCCAAACTGTAATATATACTTTAATGGATATGCTTATCGGACACATTTTATTGAAGAGATCAAATCTGTTTCTAAACACGTGTTAAAGTTTTGGCGATACAAGAATGTCTTCAGAAATGAGATCTTTGAGGAGCTAATCGCTGACGCTATGCATCCAAGACGCTTAATGAAGCAAATGGAAAGCTTCAATGACATTGAAGCCTTCTTCGAATCGATTGGGTGCTAAACCCATCATATATATTTTTATTCATCCTGATAAAAAGCCCAATAGAATATACATAAAATAGTCATGACATACTCACCCGAAAAATATCAAAAGTACAAGGAGGCGATAGCACGCGCACAGCGCAAGTATTACATAAAGAATCGCGAACAAAAACTTGCAGCTCAGCAGAAATACGATGATGAGCATCGAGATCAGATTCGTGCCCCTAAGAAATCGAAGTCTAAATTAGCTGGAAGAGTCGAAATCAATAATGAAGAGACAACTGAGTAGATTTAGATTTTTTTTGAAATTGACTGTTGATGATACTACTATAATAAGTCCATCTTAACAAAATATTTCCTAAAATATAGCAAGTTTTTACGCCGTGAAATATAGCACCCGATGTTTAGATACGAACTCAAAGCACTCGGTCGGCTCAAGATCAAGGCAATCAAATGAGGCAACAGCTACCGTGTCAAGGTGCGTGGACGCACGGGCATGATGGTCTTCATCGATAAGCCCAGCGTGCCAAAGAATATGAAGCTGATTGCCAAGCAATACAAGATGTCAATGGACAAACTCAAGCAGCACCTCCCACCTGACTATATTCAGGATCCTATCTATAAGCCTAAGTTCGACAAGCACGGTGGAAGCCACCTCTATGAGCACTTCCCCGCTGGTGAGTTCTATGACAAGCTTGAGAACGTACTATTCACTCATAACAAGGCGTATAAGGTCAATATAGCACTTGGGTACACGATGGATGACCCCGTGAATGAACAGGAATTCTATTTCTATCCTAACATAGCTAACACCAAAGTATTCGATCGACCATTCACTGTCAATAGCCGATCGGATGCGAAAAAAACTTATCATTGAGATCCGTCAGAAAGAGCTTTCTGACACTCTCAACTATCCCAAATCGGGTATCAAGCTGAAGGCGATTACGGCCTTCAAGATCTTCATTGATTATCGTAATCACTCGCTCGGCGATAACGACGCTATTGTACCTGACACCATCAAGAACGATAGCTACATATCAATTTCACCAATTGCTCAACAACAAATGCATTTTCTATTGCTTAGCTTATCACTAGCAGGAGGGGGAGAAGAACCAGCGAACCATTGTCAAGGATGTATAGAAACGGTTCCAGCAATACGCTCAGTATATGATCCGACCATACTCGGTTAGCTACTATAAGAATTTCTAACCAATCGATATTCTTGAGTTCGATCGTCTTGAACAGTGTTCCGGGTCAACAACAACTTCATTGCTTGGATGAAGCCACTAACTCGATCGAGTGCAAGCGACCAACAAAGGAATCATTCGACGATACCATGGACATCCTTTCACATAATGGACATGCACTCTATATCACCGACATTGATCGTGCTCAAAAGTGCTATAACTGTCCTAAATGTACAATGACGTTTCGTAGTAACGCCAGCCTTTGCTTTCACACGAACAAACAAATGCGACCATATCAACCTATTGTCATTACCTAAGGAGCCATCAATTTATAGTCCAAGTGAAAACTTTTATCAAGAAATTAGCTAAGAAGTATCGCGCCAAGATCGATGATCACTTCATCGTATTTGACGTCGAAGCTATCCTTGAGAAGACCAATGAGATGCGAGGAGAAAACACTCAGTTCGAAAGCAATTCCAATTTCAGTATGTATCAGTGATAGTCTTACAATAATCAGGGCGCAGTATGCTACGTCAACGATGATCCTACTGCTTTGATCAAGGATATGATCGATTATATCAGAAACATATCCGCTATGATCCGATCTTATCATCGATAAGCGATTGATGACACTATCGATGTGCGTATGGCTAAGCTTGATGAAGCATATCCCGGTATCATGGAAGGCATTACAATCGAAAACATGAAACCGACGCGAAGAGAGAATCCGGAGCTCAACAAGTATTTAACGATGAAGGGTTTCTTGGATAAGGATCGTAGTAGTTTGAATGATATAGCTCAGACACCTGTTCTCGGATGCAATAGCGGATCGTATGATCTTAATCTAATTCGCAATGAGCTATTCGCAGCGATAGGAGTTGAAAACGTATATAATGTGATCAAGAATGGCGGTTATATGTGCATCACCACAGAACACTTTAAAATGCTTGACATGATCAACTACGTACCACCAGGAACAAGCTACGATAAATATCGTAGCACCTACCTCGGTGGTTGCAAATGCGAAGACAAAATGCGCTGTACCTGTAAGCTATCCAAGGGAATTTTTCCATACGAATACATCACCAGCTTCGATGTTCTCAACGAGACTAAACTTCCGTCCAAAGCAGCATTCTATAGCAGCTTGAGGCAGAAGCATATCTCTAATGATGACTATGCTCGCGTTCAGTTCGTTTGGGAGCATTATGGGATGAAGACACTCAAGGATCTTCAAATTTGGAATAACAACCTCGATGTGGGACCATTCACCAAGGCTATTAAAATTCAACGTGGGCTATTCAAACGTTTCGATCTCAACATGTTCCTCGATGGTGTCTCTCTACCAGGTTTATCTGAAAAGGTCATGTATAAGACTATTGAGCTTCAAACACAGGATAAGTCGCCTGCTGAGTCATGCGACTTTCCACATGAACGTTTCAATGGCTATATAAAGCAAGATATTGACGTGGGGCGTCAATTCGGTATGACGATGACTCATGTTGCTTCGCTAATGCGAAAGCAGAAGTATCTATGCTCTCCATGTTTCAACACGCTTAACGAAAAGACTGTTTCAGTTGATCGCATCACCAATAAGCTTGGACACCTCGATGGAAACGTCATGATTACATGTATTAAATGCAATGTCGCTCGTAAAGATATGAATATTCAATCTTTTAGGCACAAGAAACTAATCGAATTCAATGCCAGTCGATTGGTATTATCGATTGATGAGGAAGAAGGTGAAATATATGAGAAGATGAAACGCAATATTGCTGGAGGACTATCGATCATTTTCAATCGTTATGCAAAGCGAAATGAAAAAAGATCCGTGGTGGTAAGATCTGTCAAAAGATTATCGGCTACGATCCTCTGTATCTGAGGTGTCTCAGTAATGAGATGCCTTGTGGGCGATTGACTACTATCGATCCATATGAAGGCATCATCAAGGATATTATGAATGATAAGATATTTGGCTTTCTTGAATGTGATGTAGAGGTACCAGATCATTTAGCGGAACTACAATATCACTTTGAGGAAATTACACCCATTTTCAAAAATATCGATATTGAACCAGAGCGACACATCATTGGTCATCATATGTACGAATTCAATGAATCGCGTGGCAAAGCCAAGTCAAAGGGCGGTCGAAAGCTAATCGGAAGCTACTTCGGTAAGAAAATATTGGTATATACGCCTTTGCTCAAGTGGTATATCAGTCATGGGTTAGTAATCACTCACTCATATAGCTTTATCAAGGCTTACAGTCATCGACCATTCCAGTCGTTTATGAGTATCGTATCGGATGCCCGACGTGAGGGCAACGTTAATAAGGCGCTTGATTTCTTGAATGCAGTTCAGAAAACGGTTTTGAAATGGCGTGTGAATAGCGAAGACGTCGATGTGAAAAAGTATTTTAGTGCATTCACTCGACACGAGGTACCCGACGAGGTTATCTTTTCCGAAGCGATCAAATGTGGATTTGAATCCAAAAACATCAATGGACTTATTACAGAGGTGAGCAATGCATATAAAGTCGCTAAGAATCGAACTACGATAGCCGATATGATGGAGCTTGTCAGAAATGCTGCTGTCGGTCGCTCTGGTATGGATATGTCCAAACACAAGGCAGTTGATTATCTCAGCGATGAAGATGATATCTACAAGGACACCGAACATTTCACTTTCAGCAACAAGACCGAGTTCAGCGATGGAACAGTGGAGATTAGCACGAGCAAGAGGCGTATCAAGCTCAAAAATCCAATTCACAAACCTATTGCCATCTATCAGCTGGCCAAGCTACGAAAGCTTCAGTTTTACTACGATTGCATCGATTTCTACTTCGATAGATCAGATTTCCAATATCAAGAAATGGATACCGATAGCGCTTACATTGCCTTTAGCGATGAACACCCTTTCAAAATTCTACTTAAACATGACTTGATTGATGATTTCGAGGAGTATAAGCACGAGTGGTTTCCAAGAGACGATACAGCTGAAAATGCTGATTTCGATAGCAGAACACCTGGTTTATTCATGGAGGAGTTCCGATGCAACACAATGGCATCGTTGTCGTCAAAGAATTACATGTGCTACCTAGAGTTGAAATCGATAAGAAGACTAAATTACCTAAGATCATGCGATCAGCCAAAGGCATTGAAAAGTCGAAAAACGTTAACGTATTGACACCGGCTAAGTTTGAATCCGTTATTAAGGATCGAATCACGATTCAAGGCAACAACCGAGGATTCCGCGTATGTAAGGAGACAAACTCGATCACACCCAATAGCCAAACGAAAACGGCTATGGGATACTATTTCGATAAGCGACAGGTGGGAGACGATGGTATCTCAACCAAGCCGCTTCCCATTTAAGATAGCTCTCGAGAAAGCTATCTTTTTTTAATATAGAGCAAAGCTACGGATGATATACTTGAAGGTTTATACTATGGTCCAGAAACAGGGTTCATCTCACCTCAGGCTCTCTATCAAAAGGCTAAGCTAAAAAATCCTTCCGTTCGATTAAAGGACGTTCAGGAATGGTATAAGGATAGGTTGGACATACAGCGTCATGTTTCAAAGAAAGACACCTATGCTAGCTTTAAATTCGCCTCTCACGATCCTAACTCATGGCAAATGGATCTCACCTTCTGGAATAAAATGCCTATATTACCAGCAATCAATATCAACTCTCGCTTAGGTTTCGCAAAGATCCTCAAAAACAAGGGATCATCGTCTGTATTAACAGGAATCAAAGAAATCGTAAAAGACGAGAAGGCCGGTATCTTAACATCCGATAATGGCAATGAATTCCTAAATCAAAAGGTTCAAGCCTTCCTCAAAGAGCGTCAAATCACCCATTACAACAAGGATGCAGGCGACCATGAAACGAAAGGCAAGATTGAACGCTTCAACCGAACGGTGAAAATGCGACTACTTCTCATGAATCGACCATTGAAGGAAAGACTGCTGGCAAGCTTAATATCCAACTATAACAACACTTATCATACTGCTATTAAGGTGACGTCGAATCAAGTCAAAGGCACTGTCAGATACAAAGATCTCGATCACAATCGTAAATTAGACGTATGGAGAATGATATGAGGATAGGAGGTACAGTACTCTATCGACTCACTAAAGGCGTATATGATAAAGAAAACGCACGATAGAGCAAGACCGTCTATGAAATCGTTGGGCTCGATGGTTATCGGGTTCAGATTCGCTCGAAAAATGGTCATACCCTCTAAAAGAGCCCCAACGATATTAAGCTATTCAATGCTAAGACAACTGACGCTCCATTCGCAAGCGGTCAAATCTATGAGGCTGAGCGACTTTTAGAACATAAAAAATGCCTTCCGGGAAGCTCAAATACTTAGTAAAATGGAAGGGATATGACGAACCGACATGGGAGAGTCAAGACAATCTTAGATTGATCCACAATACAAAGAGAAGCAAACTTGAAGAAGATAACTTTAGACGATTAAAGCGTGATTGAAGCTAAATCAGGTAATCTCACTGTTCTCGGTTTACGCATTTCAATGATCCTATGGTCATTTTTTCTTAGACTGCTGTTTTCTAAGCTTCTCAGCCTCTTCAGCGGCATTGCTATTATCATATACGTACGAGGACAGCGGATCGTAATCAATATATTCAATATCATTCATGGTTTCTTGAATATACTATACATACAGAAAATATCAACATTAGATCGAAGTTCAAAGTGTCGCAGACCAGAGATCAAGATCTCTAAGCTCTGCTCTATGCCTTGCATCGCGATCACCCTTTCCAAGAAACCATGCTCAAGAGAGTCTCTACCTTGCAGATATTGCTCTCAGCACTCTAAAGACTACAAGATCCAGATGTATAAACAGAGCTCAAGAGGATGCATGAGCGAATACGATTTTACTCGGAGAAACTCAACAAAATGAATACAATGTTCAGTGATATCTATAGATTTGACTACATCAAGTATAGGCTCCAGCAGTTAGACACTACACGCCCATATCGATACCTATGCTGTGATCCTATGTACAAACATCAAGTCGAAGAAATATTTGGACTACCGATAGATGAATGCCAAGAAGCGTATATAAGCCTACTTGAGAAGAGAAACGAAATCGTCCATAAATTTACAATGCGCCTATGGAACTCACCTGATGACATCCTGGTCTCACCTGAATATAAGAAACGATTTTATAAATAAATATCAGCTGCCACATATAGCATTCGACATGATCCCCAATTTTACATTTCTTGCTCAACGCGAGCAAAAGCGTATTGATCTGCTTGAACGGACGAAACTCCGTGTCAGGCAGAAAGATGCAGCTCGTCAGACGTACGCGGAAGCATCATGGGCATCGAGCGCAGGCAAAACCATCTCACTTGAAAAACGGGCCACTCAGGACTCGAATGATCAAGCTGGAGATGGGGATTGAAAAAAGTCCTCAATAGCAACTGAAACTGAAAATCCAGTTGATGAACTAAAATCCTCCTAGAAAATCCCTGAGGTGTCATCACTTGGAATTAATGTTGATCCACATAAAGTATCCATTATGGTGGATGCTGAATTTACTTTCAAACCTGACGTAGCTGACGCTGAAGCAGTTGCTAAACCATCTATGACACATATGGGTATTACAGCTAAACCGAATCTGGTGGATAGTTCTATTGGCGTTAAACCTAATACAGTAGGCGTAGGGATTGAAACATCAGAAAGTGCAATAATTCGAGATCATGAAGAGCAGATTGCATCAATATATTGGATTAAAGCATTCTTCAGATCAAATCCAAACTGGGCACCGATTGGTATTAACCCCGTTAAGAGAAATGGTAGAGATAACGAGAAACTGGTCATTCAGGAAACGGCTCTATTCGACCTGTAAGCAATAGCGAAAAATACAAAAGATATGATACAATGGATTGGGTTGCGACTAAAACCAAAATCGAAGATATTCTATATGATGGTGCAAGCAACTCGATTGATGAACTAGGTGCCATGCGCGCTCAAGATAAGAGAACGCTCGCAGAGCGTTCGATCGGCCAACAAAGTCGGCCTCCCCAACCGCAACCTGATAGAAAGAGAAGGGGTGAAGATGATTTTGAAGATCTCGACACACCACTAAAGGATCCAAGACTTAATCTAAAATATTTAGTTAAATCGACTTCTACAAATTTAGATGACAATGACGCTAAGAACAAGCTGATATGGTTTATCATTCAGAATAAGGATTTACTCGAGGCTAATAAACTTCACAAGAGCATCACCCCGGTATTCAAGGATGGTAAAATCTATAATAAAGGCTATCTGTGGATCGACAATAAGATTATAATCTATCTGTTTGGTAAGGATTCTAACAGACATCGGCAAACTGAACCGGAAAAAGTTAGTTGGATACTTACCCTTGACCGCTTCTTATCAATGATCTAAGGATAAAGGTCTGAGCTTACAATCAAATAATGAGACGGCTACTGAGAAATTTGCAAAGCCTTATGAGCTCGCTGAAGATCTGATCGATGAACGACCAGGAGTAAAGTCGGGCGTCGATGAAGATATGGATAAAACGCTTTCTATCCCAGATCTTGAAGCTAAATTGATCCTCACCGCGTATTATAGGGAGCATCCTGAAAATGGTGTTAAAATTGCTGTAAGATTGCGCCCAACGATCTATACAAAAAGAAGGGTGTTCATGTCAATTCATCGTATTATTTGGGGATGCCAAGTATTGCTCAACCATTAACATTTCTAAGTGGGGTCGGTATAGTGAAGGGTAGAAATTTGCATGACCAATTGAAAACGATTCGATGGATGAACACGTTTCAGTCTCTTCTACTGTGGGAAATATGTTGATGATACCGGAGAGAGGAATATCGAGAAAAATCTTAATAGTAATCTCAAGTTGCTGCAAGAAGCCATCTTCAGCAACGTTTCTGATGTCAAAACCCCACTTGGTTATGAAGATTATAACGACGAAAATCTTCAAAAGCTACATGATGAAGCAGAAGCAACGTTTCAAACTTGTGGAGAAGCTATGAGTCAATTGGAAAAGCATATCCACGATTTTAAAAAAATCAAACTCCGAAGCTGATAAAGAAGCTATAAGAGCGTCAAGAGCAGCGATAAAGGCAACTAAGGCGGCTTATTCGATTAAACTTCGTAAATATCAAATGGTCGAGGCCCAAGCCCATATATCGTGTCGCGGTGGACTAAAAGATCGAGGTCTACGAGGAGCAGGAGTATCGCCATTGGAATGTGTTGAGCGTAGAGGTAGGACTTACAACCTGAACGACATTCAAGGCAAAGCGACTCCATCACCATATGTTTATCGCAAACCTGGTTCTAAATTTATCAGAGTGCCAGATCTTGACAAGCGAACGCTTACAATCGTTCAGCCTAATCGCAGAAAGGTTGACCCGATGCGTGAGATCAGCGATTCTCTACAGACCATGATAAAGGATCTGGTATTTAGAAACGATATCAGCCAGGCGAAGTACGATCAGCTATCTATTGATGATAAGAAGTTCTTCAAAGAGATCCTTGAGATGACCCATCTTCAATATAACTTTGATCAGCACCTGGAGGATCCGCTCGAGTCGCCTCGGATGGAATACGATAAACGCAAGGGCGAACTGATGCTTGGCAATGCCAATCCATCGATTCTAAAGCAACTCAAGGTAGTATGCGTTGGTATGTACTCGAATCGATTGATTTCTGATTCTGAATTCAATCGATTATCACTCTATTACTATAGCGATGTTAGTACTCAATCCAAAAAACATTTCCAAGAGCGGAGGGCTCTATAACCTTAATGCTGATCACAATCTTGCTGAGCTCAAATCAATCATGAAGGCCCTGGTCGTCAAGGAGGTCCCATCAAGCGATCGACCCACAGTGTGGGCATCTGATGCCAAGCCATATTCAGTGAAGAAAGTTGTTTCGACTCAAACTGATGCTACGTGCGACGAATGGGAGAAGTCAGAATCTAAGGCTGGTAGTGGCGTTTGGGCTTATAAAAAAAGAAGCGATCGGTCAAGACCTTCGCCCTATGAGGCCATTGAAGCAACGATTTTTTTTAACTCATCCAGACGTGCATACACATCGTCTCGATCCGCTTCGAGAATCTCCAACTCAGTCTGCTGCCTCAATAATAATTTATGTAAGAGACAACTCATTTTGGAGTAGTCTACACACATTTGCAGAGCTTCCAGATCAACTGTTTCATCCTCGACGTGTAGAACTGGATTCGATACGTAGTGAATAGTGTGATATAGACCAGCTTTAAGTAAATCCTGAGCGCAATATCCGAGGTGAGTAGTACCGTTATCAGGATCACATTTGTATTTGAACATGCAAGGCTCGATTTGGAGTAGTGCATCGCATACAGAGCCCTCCACTGGTTCAAAATAGTGTTTTAAACGCCTATCACTATGTGTATAATACGCAATAGAGCTAAGCATTGAATCAGCGCAAGCGATAGCTATCGGGACACTGCTTATAGGTCCTGTCGTGCTAATTAAACCTCCGGATTGTTTAAAGTAAGCTACACCAGTGCTGCCTGCGTCTAAAGTGGTTGAAACTGTTATTCCCACGTAGAGACCATATAGAGGCGTTGTAGTACCTATGCCCACGCGTCCAGCATTAGTTCCTCCGAGTATGGTCATGCGGGTGCTATCGCCAGTGCCGATTCTGAGATCGCAATTCGACATGGTCCCTATGTACATGGCATTAGTCGATGTTGCGTTCGAACCGTAGCTAACCTGAACGCAGGCCCGTACCGGCGTTGCATTTGATCCATAAAAATACTGGCAGATAGTATATGTTCTATCGAGCCAATTGACGTCGTTTCCTGTAATGGTTTGCCACGCAGATTGAGAAGCAGCAAGAGTATTTACTAAAACGCCACTAACCACCTGAAAGAGGTTCCCCCAGCAATCCCCGCCTATGCCGACTCCTCCGCCAACGATAAGGGTTCCCGTGGATTGTGATATAGCGGAGATAGCTCCACCCATATAAGTTAAACCACTTGGTATCCATTGGCCGTGGCTGTTCGTCAAAGTCATATTTGTTTCAGCTGTTGGAGTGCCGCTGATATATACCGTTGCCGCTCGGGTAGTGATAGCGCCCGTATTGATATCTCCGATCGTTGAAGCTGCGAAAGTGTTCATACATGTTGAGGCAACCGTTGAAGAAGCAGCCGTCGAATTATTAGTATACGTAGCTGAAGTGATATACAGCTGCGGAGCCGTAGTAGTCCAGCTATTAAGACTTAATCCCCCCGATGCAATCATTAAGTTGCGATTGACAAGCATTCCTCCTGACACGATTAGAGCTGCGGTCGAAGCGGTAGCATACGTAGAATCTCCTATCAGGCATCGACCAGCGGATACCATGAGCGCGTACGAATTCAGGATGGAAACGTTGCTACCTGCAGTAGGGCTGCCTTGAATGTATAATGTAGAAGCAAACGAATATGTTATATTGCTACTAACGGCTGCAATAGTACAGGAAGCGAGAGAGTTGATAACGGAGTAAGGTACAATAGAATTGGCTGCTGCTGAGCTATCCGTATGTACAGCGCTTAGTCCGGCATGCTGAATTCCTTGACTTTGCCAAGCGGGACTCGAGATTGCAGTTCCTCCTCTAACGATGTTCTTAGCAATTCCAACACCTCCAGATACAACTAAAGCTTCACTAGCTGATGATGAGCTATACGTTGCATTACTTAGACTCACTATACCACTCGCCGATAGGCTGGTGCATCAGGAGTTGCCTCCTGAAAGCGAAATAGATGCCAGAGTACCTACCGAAGTGATAATCGACTGAGCAGCAGTACTAAGCGTTCCCGATACGTTTCCAGAGCAATTTACGGCGGTTAGCGTACCAGCGGATGTAATACTAGGTTGAGATGCTGTGCTTAAAGTACCACTAATATTTCCACTCACCGTAAGACCGGTTAGCGTGCCAACGGAAGTGATATTAAGCTGAGCCGCTGTAGATACTGTACCTGAAATCGATCCTGAGCAACTCAAGCCAGTTAGCGTACAAAGCGATGTGATATTAGGCTGAGCGGCAGTAATAAGTGTTCCAGCACGGCTTTCTGATGAGAGCGAATTGATTTCAGAGATATTGCCCGATGCATCAAGTACAAGTGCTTTACTTAAAGCTGCAGTGCCAGGTGTAATACCGAGTACGTAGCTTGGAGCCGATGATGCTGTAGATCCATTCACCAATAGACTGGAGCAACTTAGTGCTCCTAATCCGCTGAGTGACCCATCTGGAGCAACAACAAGTGCTACACAAGGGGTAGATGGACCAGCCGTTACGTCTGTAATATAGCTCAGTCGATAATCATTAATGCCGAGATATAGCGTTTGGGCGTATGCATATGTCAATTATCCCGTCTGATCAAGCGAGAGGTAGAATGCTGGATTGTAGCATGAAGAAACGAAAGTAGGAGGAGGATAACTTAACCCACTCATTTTTAGTATCTCTTATATAAGTCAAGTGATTTTTAGTCATGAGCGCTATTCCCGATTATGGTGGATCATTGCCAAAGAAGTGTCGAGCCGACTTGGTAGGTGATATCACGGAGCTTGGTATCAAGAAGCTATTTCGAATGGTTATCCTTGGCCCCTCGTTCTCAGGGAAAAACAATCTGCTGAAAAGCTCACCTCATGTCTTCTCCCACCTCCATATCATTGCTCGCAATCCACATCAAGAGCTGTATGACTATCTTCGCGACAAGCTGGAAGGATTCGTATCATTTCACGAAACTCCTCCATCTGTTAATGCGATCCGACGCACACCGGCGAATAAACCCGAGCTCGTTATCATCGATGACTGTAGCAACGATAAATCCCTTCAGAAGAATATCTTCAGTCATTATTTCACAAGAGGTCGTCATCATAAACTGAGCACGATATTTCTATCGCACAGCTGATTTGCTACTGATAAGATGATCCGCTTGAATACTGAGATTGTCGCGATTCCACGTGCCAATAATAAGAGGGATCTACAAATGATTGTCCGGGACTTCAACATCGAAGGAAATGACCAAAAAATGGTTACTGCGTATAATAGAGCAGTCGCACGAGGTAAAGGTCAAATTTTGCTTCTCGATAGTGTTAAAAGTGAGCTAAGATATGGATTCGATCAAGTCGTTAATCCATCATACCTTTAAGAACACCGGGACTCTAACCAACGTCGATGCTTTGCAGTTCGTTCAGGTTGGGATTTCACCCGTCTTTCAATTTATGAGCCACAAGCACATGAAATCTTTTCGCTTGTCCTCGCTAAAATTCTGTCTCTATTAGCCCGATAACATTTCATATCGCCGGCGTTCTTAGTGTTTTTATGATTAATTCGATATTGACGCCCCTTTTCGAGTAGTCTATCTTTATTCTCTTGGTAATAGGTATGCTGATATTCTAAGCGTCCGTCTCTTGATCGATAAGCTGGCTGCTTATTGACACAATCTGTTGAATCGATAACGAGCTGCTCAAATTCGCGGAACTGCCTCCGATCATCGACTTCATACTCACTAATGCAATGAATGTCAAGGTTGTCAATCCCAAATTCGAGAAAATGGTTATAAATCATGGCTGGACAGCGATCAAGTTTACCGTCAGCCCACCGTTTATAATTAGTTTTGTGTCCCCACCAGCGCTCTAATAACGTTTTATAGGTACTTCCGATATATACCGTACTGTCATCAGCATTGACTATCTTATTTACGCGTCCGATCATATATATATATAAAGTTTTTATATCATAATCATTCTATCTATTAGAATTAAAATGAATTGGTACATATAGCAACAATGGCAAGCTTTATCAAGATTGATATTATTAACCTGGTTCAAAATAATTTGAACAACACCTGGCGTTACAATTTTCCTGGCTCGGCGTGTAATGTCAAAGGTGTCGAAGCATCAATTCAGTCGATTAACTTGTACAACTCTGAGTTCAACATCGATTCAGGGCAATTCGCTAAAACCTCTTTCCAAATTGAAACTGCCTCTACCGTTTCTACTTTTAACTTCAATCTGCAAGACGGATACTACCTGTACAGTGATATCAACAGAAATACACAGTTCTCGCTGGTCGCAGCTGGAACTTATCTGATTGATAGTAATGGAAATAATGTCTTCTACATTCAATTAGAGGAGAACAGCACCTATTATGCATGTCAGGTGGATTGCTCAGCTACTCCGACTTCACTTCCAACTGGATACACGAGACCGGCGACGGGTCTATATTCGACAACAGGAACAGGACTTCCTACACCAACGCGAGTCCCGCGTCTGATCACCAATAATTATAAGTTTGGTTCGATTTTCGGCTTCACAGCTGCTACATACCCACTTTCGCCTCAGACAACTTCTACGAGTCTTCTGAGCAATTCCATTCCAGCTATCAGCCCTCGTATGAGCTACATCGTTCGGTGTGATCTTATCAGGAATGAATTCGTGATTTCGGGAGATACGATGGCCTGTTTTGATAAAGGAAATGCCGGTAGGGGTCAGTAGATTCAGTATTTCCCAAGCCACGAAACTTGGTGCCAGACGCACGACGGCCCTCGGGCGAGCATTACCCTCTCGATATGGAACCAGGATAATCAAGTAGTGAAATTCCGTGATAATAGCGTTAATACCATGCTCCTACTGCGTAAAAAACGAAACTAAAAAAACATTTTTTTCTTAGTATGATCACATAGTGAAAGAGCCCCTAGTCTTGCGTTTACGCATAGAACGAAGCTTAGCCGTATGAGCCTTAGCTTCAGGGGAACCCTTCGAAAACTTGGTTTTTCTCTTAGGTGCGACATCTACTCCAAAGCGATGTTTGATACCCTTGCGGACACTGGTGATGAGCTCGTGATGTTCAGGCTTGGTTGCCTTAGTTTGTAGGAAACGCTCGCCCTCATCGATGACGTCAGTGACGATCCCCTTTGTCTTAGCATATCGGAGGGCATTGCCCGCATGTCGCTTGGCATCTACGAAACTAACGCGACCTCCTTCCTCATCACTATCATAATCATCTACTCCGACGCCTGTTAGAGCTTTGATACCTGCACGAGCTGGAACTGCGAGTTCTGGCTGTCCTACCGCGGTAGCAAGAGCTGGAATAGCAGCATCAGCAGCCTTGCTTAGTAGTCCCGAGTCTTTGGAGAATCGATAAGTAGGTTTGAGTCCCGACCAAATCTTACTCCAAACGCTTGATCCAAGCGCTTTTTATATCCTTTTTTAATCTCGTGTTTCGTTATGTGATGCCTGACGCCGCGGTGGGCGTTTTTGGCTTTTAACACCTTCTCATGAGATTCACGATGCAAGTGTAGTTTGGCTCCTGTGCCAGCCAGCTCGGCTGCTGTAAGCGATAACTTGCCAGATTTGACAACATTACGTAGCTTTTGTGCTGGGACACCGCTTGAGGTGATAAGTTCACGGTATATGATCGTAGTATATTCTCTGAATTAAATGACAGTGGTATTGAAGTTAATCACGGATTTGAAGAGATCCATGCGATTATGTTGCTTTGCGTATAGTCAAAGCATACACCATATGCCGCAATATTCTCATGCGCTGATTGAGTCTGGAGTTCATTGTAATTGCTAATACCATAGGTTGCTGGCGGCCCCATACTGTCGTAGTATTCATGATCATGGGCCGCTGTTCAATGTCCTACATCCTGGTTCGGCTTGAGTAGTAATATCAGAAACGATCCTTTCCTATGGAGGGGCGAGTTGATCTCCTTTGACAAGATGAATATCAAGCTTCTTAGCAAGAGCGATGAGATCATGATCAGAGGATGCTGGCTTTACTAATTCCATTTGGATTATTTACTTTGTCGTAGATCCCATATCGAGAGCTATATAAGTGCTCTCATAAGTATGTCGGAAACTCAACTCGCCGATCAATTTCTATATCTGTCTCCGCTGAAGAGCGACCCAGCCGTCAAGGTCAGTTCACGCAAGCGTGTTCCGTATGTGATCGATCTCAATCAGGTTCATACGCGAATGGCGTTATTACAATCGATGCTACTGCTCAGATCAATGGTGCGGAGGGTTTCGCATGCCTTCGCGATGCGTACGTTGTAATCCCTTGCAAAGTGAGCATGAAGAACACCCACGCCTCTACCGCTCTTGGTGCGGCTGGTAACCGTCAATCGGTTGGAATGAAGGCTGGTACTTGGAATGTTATCGACGGCATGAGCCTCGAACTCAATGGCAAGTCGATCATCTCGATGTCTGAATATAAGTTATTTGCCAACAACCTTCGTGCCCAGGCTGAGTCTTCGCTCGACTATGTTCAGAAGCACGGTGCTGAGGATTTCCTCTTTCCTGACACAGCTGGCTCAATCCAATGGTCAAACGGAACTAGGTCGCTAAATCGAGATGGATACTCGAACGTTGCTTCGGATCTAACTGGAGTAGATTCTGTTACTTCAGGCACTGGAATGAGTGTTCTACAAACAAATGATGGCTTTGTTAAGCGTCGGCTGAGTAATCCTCCAACGGCAGGAGGTCAGAACACGAACGGATGGGCTACTATCGCTTCTGGCTCTGCGAACACTACTGCTAATCATTTTGGTCGTGGTGCTTTTGTTCCTGGTGGTACTGCTGAAGGTGTAGTCGCAGGAACGTGGAACTATATGCTTAAAATCAAGCTCGTCGATCTTCATTTAATCTTAAAGGAATTTGATTTGATGGCTAATCCGCAGATTAAGCTCCGTTTCAGCGTGAACCAGGGCAATGCAGTTATTGCTACTACTACTACGAAGGGTATGTCTCCATCTTCGACCACTCTCGTTTCGGGTCAGACTTCCCAATCCTCGTTGCAACTGGAGCGGGAGCTAATTCTCCGAACTCTGGTGTGATCGCCACGTCTGTTGCCGGACAGATCTCTGTCGCATGGGACGCAATTACGAACTCCCTGGAGCCTACTATTGATTCTACATACTTTCCATTCACGACTACCCGTCTCTATGAGATCTTGAGTACCCCCAAGCTATCATCAGTAAGCCTAACAAGACTATCAGATACGTGGATTATTATGCCCAGTGGTTCTACCAGCGCGCTGCTACTGGCACCTCTACCACTCAGATGAACACTGCATTTGATCTACAGCTATCGGCTCCGCTGAAGAATGCTAAGGTAGTGATTTTGCTTCCTTTCGCAGAGACCTCTTCAGGCAATTTCTCGTCGGCTACCATTCAGGAATTCCAAAGCTGTTTCGATAGCGCGCTTTGGACCGTCCAGCCAGGTTCGTCGATTCGTAATTTCAACGTACGTATCGGTAGTCAGCAAGTGTTTGATATCAGCTATGACTATGATTTCCAAAATTTCATTAATGAGTTCTCGAAGCTCGGCTCGATCAATGGTGATCAAACAACGGAGTTGTCGAACGGCCTTATTGACTACCAAACCCGGCAGCAGACTAACCGTGTCCTCGTAGCCGATGTATCGCGCCTCACTGAAAATGACGTACCTCAGAGCGCTCAGGTCATGGGAACTAACGCCTCGACGCAGGGCTGCAACATGCTGGTACTTGTTGGCTTTGAAAACGAAACGACCTTCAACCTCTTGACAGGAGATGTACTTGAATATACGGCTGACTAAGCTCTGGTTCGAAGGATTTCAAAACTATGTAATCACCTTTCTTGAGTCTGATTCTGTCATCACTGCTCTTGACTTGGAGGAGCGTCTTACCTTTCTCACAAGCGATCTGCTTAACTCTAACATCTATCTTTGCTCCGGAAACGAGTAAGTGTAAGTCTCCTCTACCAATAAAACGAATCATAGTTATGCTAATCACTGATTTACTCTTCCTTAGGTCGTAAATACTCATAATTGAATTAATTAATATATTTTTGAAAATTTCCTGGTGGGTATGTATATAGATACATTCGATACTAATCATGAGCGCATTAGTTAATTTTGGAAAGCACAAGTCGAAGACGATCATGGAAGTCCATGCAACTGACCCCAGCAACTGTCGTTGGTTGCTGAACCAGAAGATTCTGCTTGAATCGAACCCTGAAATTGCTGAGTTCCTCAGAATTAACTACCAAAACGATGATGGTTCATTCTTACTAACATGGGGCAAGTATTAAAACAAAATGATCAAACAGATCAAGGCCGTAGGTTCCAACTACATCGAATGGTTGAAGAAGAATGGATTTGTTTGTGAAAAGATGCCTAAGCTTTTGACTGCTCTAAATGAGCTGTAAGCCGATTGTATTTTTTTGTGAAAAAAATAGAATCTGATGAGCTTGATATCCTTTAACACACGACGATAGCAGTAATAGTGATCGCTAAAGTCATCGCTTTGATTGAAAAATCTATGTAAGGCGAAAGCTCTGTTCATATCTATATTTTGATTAAAAAATCTCGGATTTAGAATTAGCATCCCATCGATTTGAAGAGGTCTTCGATGTCATCGAAGCTTTTCATTTGCTTCATCAAGCGTCTTGGATGCATAGCTTCAGTGATTAGTTCCTCAGCAATTCAGGATCGAAACAGTTTTTGATACTCAAATTTTAAAAAAGTTGCTCAATAAATAATCATTGGTTATCGTATGCGAAGTGATGCCCAGCAATTAACTCAAACAAATCATTGTACATATTTTCATCGTCGAAAGTATGATCTTCAATGTAGTTATTAATTCCAGGTAGATAGCGTTTAGCATACTTACTATACCATGACGAAAAGATACGTTGTCGAACTAAACTGTTATGAAGTTCTTCTTTACATTGCTATTGATCGTATAAGAAATCGTCGTCTTCATATCCATCTTCATTAACAGTCGCGCCATAATGTGCCTCATACATCAACTCATAGACGTACTCCTCGTCGTCGTGGAAATAGTCTTCGACATAAGCTAATGCGTTCATGATTAGCGTTATAGGTTGGTTGGTTGATTGAACGCCTACCAAAAGTGGTCTAATCGCTCGACATATCTGCTGCAGATATGTCGGTTCTTAATCCCGGGTATGTCGACTTATCAAATTTGCTCCACCATAAAAGGCATTTAGGTTCATCTCTGGTCGGTCTATTTAGTCCCCTTCAACCACTGATGCGATACAATTGCCTATGTACCCGGACACTTCGTTTAGGACACTAAAACATGCACAATCCATCCAGATATCGCCCCCACTTGAAGTTCGCTTGCATTTCGCCATATCACGTCGGGCGGGAAGCTACGCAAGAGAAGACGAGATGAGCGAGGAAGAGGACACGATGCTGTTGCTGTGCGAGGCGTACCTGCATCACAACGCGAAGCTGCACGAGGCCCGCCGCGACGTGCACGACGCGTTGGTGGAGGAGGCGTGGCGCATTGCGGTGCGCACGTGCCACCACCTGACCTCGCAGTGCCTCTACACGCCCTGTGAGGCCGCGTGGATGGTCTTGTACACCAGCGGCCACGACCTCAACTTCCTAAATGCAACTAGTCTCACAAGGTACTAATAAATATATCGCTCATTGTGTACACTCTGTTGACTAAATTTGATACATGCATGCGCAGAGCCGCCTTCCACCAGCTTCTTAGTCGCTTTTCGAGCTTCTACTACATCCCAAAACCGTCGACGACAGGTCGCCCTCCTAAGCTACGCTGTCACCACCAGGCACTTGGTCTCGTCCTATGCTTCTCCGTAGGCTCCATGGAGCAGACCACCTTGTGCATGCTCTTTGGTGTGCCGCCCAGCACGTTGTCGCGAACGCTGAAAAGGGCGGAGGAGGCGCTCTCGAAGGCGCTGGATGGCTACGCACCTGCGCGCATCTGATGGCCTTCGCCTTCTCGCCAGATGCAACTGGCAAAGCTAGTCGAGGCGCGCGAGCCGCTTCTGAAGCATACGTTTGGCTTCATAGACGGCAAAAACTTCCGCGTACGTATGAACTCTGTAAATGTATTAGTTTGGTAACCTGTTTGGTAATATTGTTCTTGACGTACAGTGCAGGTGCAACAACCATCTAGTGCTGATCTACAAAACGCAATGTACAACGGCTGGCTGCACTCAGTCTTCGTCACCGGGACGATTTGTTTCGCAGCCAACGGCTGCATCATCTGGTGCAAGCATAATTGCCCGGGGTCGTGGAACGACTCCGACACATCTCTCGAGTTCCGAACGAAGCTGACGAACCCGACGTTCTGCCCGGATGAGCGCATGAACGTCGTGTCCGACTCGGCCTTCCCGTGCTCCACGGCCATGACCGGCCGAATCCTCACGCCGCTCAAGGACGGCGACTTGGACAGGATCTTGCCCTCGCTTCGCAGCTCGGCGCGCACGCTGCACAACGCGATCGCCTCCGTGAGGCAGGCTGCGGAGTGGGGCATGGGCAGCATTAAAAAGGTCTACAGTCGTCTAAACCTACCGCTACCCTACGACCAGCAACTACGAGGCGTGCGGCTGAACAACATGTTCCGCATGACAAACTTTCGCGTCCGCACCGTCGGGATCTCTGTGATTCGCACCACCTTCGCTAACGACATGGCGATACCGCAGTAGGACGAACGTTCGTGTCTGTAGAAGCTGTAGCTTTGAATTTGAGTAAATAGCATGGATGCCCATCTCAGCTCTTGTATTCTTGATCTATTTGTCTCTGTTGGCTTGGGCGCTGCAAAGTGCCACGGCCTAGCTTGCATCGTAGCAATTGATATCGAGGTGATGTTAGTCATGTCGTCATTGAGATTAGCTGTTGTCGCTGTTGACGTTTTGCTAACGAGGGCTGCTTTGGAGATGTAAACGTTACAAATGAACTGCCCCTCTTGTTTTTGTCTTCTCTGCACCCTCTGCATCTGCGCGTAGATCAGTCCTTCTTCGTCAGAGCACCGATCAACAGCATCAGCTCCTGTGTGCGAGCTCGGGCCTCCTCTTTGTCACGACGCGCACGCTCCTCGATCTCGAGCTTCTCCTGGCGGCGCCGCTCCTCCGCTTCCACCTTGTCCGCAAGGTAGCGCACCTCACGAGCGGCGAGCTCATCGCGGCGGCGCTGCTCTTTCTCCATGCGTCGGGCTTCGGCCTTGCGCTCGTTCTCCTCGCGCATCATCAGCATCATTTCGAAGATGTTGCCCCCCATCGTGTTGGCCGAACTCTCCAGCTCGCTCAGCCATTTCTTCAGTGCCGCTGTAGCTTCAGCAGCCCGGGCACGCTTTGCCTTCGCGTAGCTAGCCTCGATCAACCCCTCGTCCTCCTCGTACGCACGCTTGCGGCCGACTGTGTCGCGGAAGTCGGCCAAGTTCCCCCCTCCCAGTTTGCTGGATGGGTTGGCAAGCTTCGGGTAGCGCTGCGCTTCCTGTTGGTCGCGCGTGCAAGTGACCTCTTGGCCTCGCGTACGTGCACTCGAAGCCTTGTCGGCGCTAGATGAACCACTCGTCGCCGTTGTCGTAGTTGAAGGTCTCGGGTCAGCCACAGGCGGCGCCTTCGCTGTCTTCTTAAGCCCAGCCGAGCGAAGGCGTGGGCTCGAACGCATGGTCACCGGTGCTGGGCGTGGCGTACTCGCAAACGCTTCCAGCCCTTCGTTGACCGCGGCCGAGTCGAGCAGGTCCGAGGAGTCGCTGACGCGGTTGGCGGGTTGCGTGGCCGACGTGCCACTGCTGTCTGCGCCGAAGCTACACGGTTCGTCGGAGTGTACCGAGTCATCGCTCGCGGTGCTACCGCTCGTGAACTCGGCGCAGATGCCGTTGTCACCGCCGGTGCCGCTTACAGCGCCACGATCATCGGTGCAGGTCGCGTGGTCGAAGCTCTCATAGCCGTCGAACTCGAAGCAGAAGTCCGGCTGCTCGTTCTGCTCCTCCTCTTCGTCCTCGTCGCCTCCGTCGTCCATGATAACCACGTTAGCCTTGTCGTCGATGGCCTTCTTCAGCAGCTTGGCCTCCTTGATGTGAGGCGGTATTTCTGGCACCCCTGTGGGCTTGCGGGTGCTGTAGACCACCTTAAACTTCCGCCGAAGGCTTTCGTAGTCGCGCTCGCAAACGCCACGGCCACGGTTGGCGTTGAAGTGACTCGCGAGGCGCTCCCACTCGTCCTTCCCAAGCGGGAGATACTTGGCGACGAGAACCAGGAGGCGGCGAACCTCGTTCACCTTGTAGTTAGAGCTTCCAGTAAGTTTCGCCAGCTGTAGAACACACGAGCGTGTGAGTACCACGACGTAGCCAACGCATGCATAGCAGTAGTAGCGGCGTACCGGGGACGGCGATGGAGAGCTTGGGGGGTGGGAAGTAGTTGTGCTCGGAGCGGAGGAATTGGGTGATGCTTGGTAAAAGCAAGAATGACATCTCAAGGAGCCGCGGTACTGTCGGCGGCCTCGGCAACACCACAGCCGATTACCCCTCGACGCCACCACCACCAATAAAGCGACAACACAGAGCGCGAGTTCGCGCCCAAACATCGCGCGCGAGAAGGCCACGGCAGACTCGCGTCCAGGCCGCGCTCCGTTTTGGCGCCAAACAAGGCTGCAGTCACTCGATGTTGAATACAAACGTTCCATTTTCTAGCAATAACAGTCATCTTCGATATCAAACATGCTTGTCAGACATGGATTCATGGACTTACTTGCACATGCTCATCACAGTACGCTTACCTATGCAACACATCTCCCCTCATCGCTCGCTACATCTCCTCTGCATTCGCTACGGGTCGCGCTGGTCTTGGATCGCGCGGTGGTGGCACGATTGGCTGCCGCAGCGGTAGATAAACCACAGGTCATCCCCGTAGTCGACCGTGATCTCTTGTCCTTGGAGCACGTCTTCCGTAGTAACCACCACGACCGTCGTTCGCCGCCCATTCGCCACCTTGCAGAGTGTAGCCACCGACTTGCACGAGAGGTTTACAAACCACATCAGTCCCCCAAGGTGCCGGGCGTTGACGGCAACGCAAATGGGGTGGCTGGGCGTCTCTGGCCTCTGCCTCATGACGCGGCGGTAGCCCTCGTTGCGTGGGCGGTTCTCGGGCGAAACGCTCACGTGCTCGAGCTCGCCCAAGTACTGGCCCAACACCTCGCCGCTCTCAATGTCGTCGGTGGCCACCACAGACAGCTGCCGCGTTCGCGCGTTCCTCGCCAAGCGGACCTTCGTCGACTCCGACAGACCGTTCCCGCACATACCCTCGTACGGACAACAGTTCCTGTTGCAGTACAACTGCATCAACGAATTGCGGCAGGTCCCCACTCGGCATGGAGAAGTGCAGTCACACTAGCCGAAGTGGGGCACCGCGGGGAAGATCATGCCGAGCGGGTTGACTTGCTCACGGAGGTGAGCCACGCGAAATGGCCATTGAGCGGGAACGAATCGTTCGCGCGGCCGAGCGGCACGAGGCTCCGCACGGGTAGCAGGAGGTGGACTCGTCCGCATGAGGCCGCTTGGGTTCACCATCGGCGAAGACGGCAACTGCAGCTGTCCTCGGTGGCATGCGTACGGACCAATAGCAGCTCGGCGTTCCTGGCTGGCGCTGCGACGCTCTCGAGGCTGGGGCCTTGGCCGTGGGCGTTGAGGGGGGGGAGACAGCGGTGTCTCCAGCAGGACTGGAGATGACGTCGTGGGGCTGAGCGGGTTCCGCGTGGGCGGTGGCGTCGACGAGGCGGTGTCCGTCGCTGCCTCGAGCGGGGCTGGGTACGTGACCGCCTTCGGCAATCGAACGCCGTGCTGCGGGGCCACCCACGGCGGAGTCGCGGTCCCCGTGGAGCTGTCGCTCTCCACGGACGTCGTCTTCTTCGCGCTCGGCCAGTCCTTGCTGCCGCTTGCCACGGATGCCGCCTTCACGGCTCTCACCTCGGCCTGGCCGCCGCCTTGGTCCACGTTCGGCGGGGTGTTCTCCTCGTCACTCGAGTCTTGGATGCATCGGACGCGCCAGTAGGTTGTCGAGTGGACCATGGTTCTTAGCAGTAGAGACAGCAATCAGTATAACTGGCCAAATACATACGTGCGTGTACAGGCGCGTACCTTTCGTTGCAGTGGCAGCGCGGCTTGTCACTCAGCTGACGATTTTCGAAAGTGAGCGAGGGGCGCAAACTGAGATATGCGAAGATATATGGCAGCTTCAACGGCTAGAGTGATGGTCGGCATAGACTGTACAAACTTCAAGATCAACAATTAAGATGGGTTCACTGCATAAGTCTAGGGGTAGGGCTGTTTATTGAGACGATTTTTACGTCTCACGAGATTTATTTCGCGTTATGCCCCGCCATATCTGCAGAAGATATGTCGAGTGATTAGACCACTTATGGTAGGCGTCCATTGGATCGTTGGATCGAATATATGGATTATGTATACTTACTATATTATATATCAGGATGGATCGAATTTCTAATCCTTAGAAAATTTACTTGAAATGCCTTCGAATGAATGACGTCGAGAGCTTTGATGGTGCTAGAAGGTGTGGAGGGTACCTCCTTCGCACCAGAAGGTATCAATAGGTGTTTTCCTCGATTTTTTCGATTTATTTTCTATTTTTGAAATTTACGCCTTAGGGTTAGTGTCGATGGTTAAATAACGCTTTGAAAAAAAATTACATGAACTGTCCCGGACCTATACTACTAATATAGAGAGAGGTGAAGGGGGGGTTCCATATTTGAGGGTGAAAGCGTGTTTAGCTGAACGTGGTTTCCCCCTGGAACTTGGAAGTCACTAAAAATAACTCTCGGTTTTAGGTTCCATGCGTTTGCTGAACACCCCATCGGGAATGTGTAGTAGATTTGTCGCTTCACAAAATTGCAATTTTAAGGTACCACTTTATTATTTCCGATCCCTGGCTAGACGTGCAGCTCGTGCCACAATATGTTATATTATAAGGCGAACAACCACAGCCGCCTTCACTCTTCAACTTTATTCCTCAGTACCTTTGACAATACATACCCTATCGTGTTGGATACAAACTTTAGTTTTTACAGATGAATACACTTGAAATTTGTATTGATGCACTTCGTTACGGTTTCGTGGTCCACAAATTTGAATTAATCCTTTTAGGGCTGTCCGTACAACGTACCCGTTGCACTACCAGGATAAACCTCCCGTCAATAGGCTAGGGTCACTTGAGTGCAGTATCACCGCTGGTGTAACACTGTATATGCCCTGACCGCCGGGCTACAGAGGCTGCTACGCATTGCTTCTTCGAGTGTGACCCCGTCCAGGTGTTGTGGCAGAAGATACGAAAACCATGGGCTCCAGATTTTCGATGCTCCCTGGGGTGGAAGCTGCTGATTTTCACGTCCGGCCACGATGGCCATGACGAATGGCGCCCTCGTCGTGAGAGTCTTCTCCTTTTATGGCACATCCACACAGCCACTGTGTTCCACACGCTATGGCGTCTCCGGAACGATATGTATTTCCACGGTGTGCGTGCGATTAGCCCACACATTCTCTGTTGCAGCTGCTCGTTTGGCAACACTACCAGCACCTCTATCACCGACCAACCGAGTTTACTCTTGATAGTGACGTAATCAGGACGGTTTTGCACCGCCTGGGGTTCCCTGAACCTGTTGATGACGACGTTTAACTCCCACCTAGCACCAATAGATTGAGCCTACTCTCTTGAAAATTGCGATCTCAACCCCTGTTCCCCTCTGTAAAGTGATATAAGTTGTACCATTTTTAAACCGATACAATTTAAATCGCGGCGATTTTTATTACCGTCGAGTGACAAAATACTTGATTACCAAGGACAAAACTAATGCATACTCGAGACAAAACTCATCCAGTTAAAAAAAAAGCGCAGGGATGGATACTTTTGTCATCTTCTTCACCATCTGATATTTAAAACTCGTACTCTGCCTCACTCACGATGTTTCTCGTAGCAACACCAGTGTCGGAGTCATTGGCACTATTGTATCTAGCTACCAGTTCATTTATCATGCTGTACATTTGAGATGCCGAGAAATTGTTCTTGGATGCACCTTAACTTCGTAGGTTATATTTATAAAGGCACAGGTACGTAGAAGCGATGTGTTGAAGATAAATTGAAAACGTGCGGTAGCAAACAACATATCCCGCGTTAGTTTGACGCGGCGACCAGTTTTCGTGCGTGCACGACTCGCTGGTAGATTTAGATGCCGTGACACTGTACTCTGGGAAGAGCCGACACGCCTCCTGATTTCTTTCTGTGACTCGGTTCCAGCAAGCTCCATAATCACGGCGAGATCTCCCTCGATAAGTCGCGGCTTCTTCTGACCGTAGCCAGCAACACGTTTTAGCTGTCGCTCTTCTGATGCTGCCATCACGTGCTCACCTCCCTCCACATCTAGACGCAGCTGATCAAGTTGGCGTTGCTGTTCCATCTTCTTACGAGCTAGACGCTCCATTTGCTTTTTAGTTTTCTCCGCGCAAGCTGCGCGTGCTGATGTTGTCTTGCACTCTGTGAAGCGAGGCTTGGGTCTTGACTAGGAGCTTGTGAACTAGCAAGAAAAATGAAGACTGGTCATTATAAAGGCGCCAGTAGCGCAGAGTTAGAGCTGCTTAGATAAAGATGTAGTTATTCTTGTACGAGGAGTTTCGAGGCGAGGTGTGTGCGATGCCTCGCGTAGATTTCTTGTCTGGCCGGGACTGTGCTGAGTGCATTCTTGTCTGCAATTGCGCGGGCACGGGTTATACTCGTGACATTTTCCCCCTTAGACGCGCGATAGCGCGAGTTGGGCAAAGGCTACCCAAGTATTGACGAATAAGACCGGTCACTTGGCCTAAGTTCGTCAGCGGTTCTCACGAAGGTGTCAAAGTTGTGTCCAGCCAGCGAACGAGAAATTGGCGCGTTCCTTGGCGAGTACAGTGGCCAAGGATTGCTGCAACTAAATGACCTTCAGAGCCATCTGCGACGAGGACCGGAGGTACCCGAGTGATACGGGCTGCTTGGTCATCTCGATTGTATCTCCGCAGGCGAGACACGTGGAAGTCCGGGTGCAGTTGGAGGCCTGGAGGCAGACAGAGCTTGCGGGCATCGGTGCCCACAACGGCGGTAATAGGGTAGGGTCCAATATAGCGAGCCGTAAGTTGGCGCTTTTCGTCTGTACCTAAGTGTGCGAGATCGAGGTGCTTAGTATCCAAAGCACAGAGTCACCGACAGCAAATTCGACATGAGGGCGACTACGATCATATGCAGCGTTCCAGCTCAACTGGGCCGCTGCCGTAGCGTATTGAGCTTCAGCAAGTATAGCTTGCTGGTGAGTTACGAAACGGGATGTGCGCGTGGGTCTTGACGCTGGAACGACACAATCAGCGACAGATCGAGGTTGATATCCCAGTTCGAATGGACCCTGACAAAGTGCGCGTAATCAGCGACTGGCCGATTCCACGTACCAAGAAACAAGTGGAAAGCTTCTTAGGTACGACGGTCTACGTCTCGCGTTTTTGCGCCGACTTCGCACAATTTGCAGGCCCACTGCACGAAAGTACTAAGGGTTTACGCCCAAAGGAAACGTTACACTTGTCTGAGCATCAGTTGGAATGCTTCCATGAACTCAAACGCCGTCTCTCCACCCCTCCTGTACTACAACTTCCTGATTTCGACAAACCGTTCGGTATTCGTATGGATGCCTCGAATTTTGCCATAGGGGGAGTCTTGTTTCAAAACGAGGGAGGGTTGGAGCATCCGATTGCATACACAGGACGCAAAATGAAGCCAGCGGAACTCAACTACCCTGTTCGTGAGCAGGAGTTACTGGCTATCATGCATGCCCTTCGTGTGTGGAGAGTTTACCTTCTCGATCGCCCATTTACCGTGGAGACAGACCACAAGAGCATCGAGACTATATTGACGCAAAAGACAACCAATCGTCGTGTTGCGCGCTGGTTTAACGAGCTAGCTGAATTCCAACCGCAGTTCAAGTGGATTCCAGGAGAAAGTAACCAAGTGTCGGATGCAATGTCCAGAAACCCACTCTTTGAGCATAAAGCCTCTCAGGTTAGTCTCAGTGAGCTCATCGAAGCTGCTCGAAACCGTGAAATTGTTACTAGTATCCAAACACCAAGTGCGACTGTGACGCACTCGGCCAAACAACTGTACTCTACCGACCGGAGAGTTCAGGAGTTGTTGCAGAGTATTTCTAGTGGTAAAGAGGTACCACGCTACTCTGTGAAGAATGGATTGTTATTTTACCAAACGAGAGATGATGAAAATGCTCGAGTGGTAATTCCGGATAATGAAGATCTGAAGAACCGTGCTATTTGTGAAAACCACGATGTGGTCACGGCAGGTCACCACGGATACTTTAAGACATACTTGGGTGTCCAGAAAAAGTATTACTGGCCCAAGATGTCGAAATACATTCAACGCTATGTCAACACGTGTGAACGTTGTCAGCGGAATAAGGCCCGCCACACGAAGCCGCCCGGACTACTACAGCCTTTGGAGATTGCAGGAGGTAGATGGGTTGATGTGTCGATGGACTCTATGATTGCATTGCCGAGCACGGAAACCGGAAAAGACGCCATTATGGTTATTGTGGACCGGTTGACGAAGCGTGCGAAGTTCATCGCAACCAATACGAATGCGACAGCAGAAGAGACTGCTGCGCTATTCATGGTCAATCATGTGAAAGACCATGGCGTGCCGAAATCGATCGTTTCTGACAGAGACTCCAAATTTACGTCCAAGTTCTGGCAAGAAGTGATCAAGACTTTGGAGGCGACCCACAATCTGTCGTCTGCCTTTCGCCCACAGACTGATGGTCAGACCGAACGTACTAATCGGTTTATTGAAGACTATCTTCGGGGTGTTGTGAACCCATTCCAAAATGACTGGGATGAATATTTGCATCTCGCTGAACTCGCGTACAATAGACGTGTTCATTCCTCAATCGGTATGTCACCGTTTGAAGCTGGTTTGGGTTATGTGCCCTATATGCCAGATGATGTGGCTAGGGACCCGGAATTTGAACAGTTGCACAAATCGGCGCAAGAATTTCTGCTCAAGCAAGATGCAATTTTGAAGATGGCACAAGATGCAATGAGTGAAGCACAAACTCGTATGAAGTCTTACTACGACAAGAACAGGCTTGCTCAAGACTTCAAACCTGGAGATATGGTACTCCTAGATGGACGAAACTTGGACATTCGTCATAAAGGCTTCGCACAGTCAAAGAAGCTCGCACCGCGGTTTATTGGACCTTACCCGGTTGTGAAACAAATTCATCGTGACTCATACGAGCTGAAGTTATCGAAGGGTCTCAAGTTGCATCCCGTATTTCACACCTCATTGCTCAAGCCGTATCGCAGTGATGAATCACGGAGCCAAAGTGTGAACAAAGTGATTTTGAAGGACGGTACGGAAGGTCAACTTGTGCGCGAAGTCATTGGTCATCGTAACAAGAAGAAGAAACTCCAATACCGGATTTGGTGGCTTGGTGAATCACGCGAAGAAGCAACGTGGGAACCAGTAGAGAACCTGAATCAGATTCCAGGTCTCATTGACAAGTACTGGGAAACGAAGAAGAGAAAGCCAGCTTCGAAATAGCGGGGTCTTCTTGGAAGGGAGGTCATGTGACGTGGACGTCCGTCTGCCAATGAGATGGCAGAGGACTCCCACGTCAATTGCTAATGCATACCTTTCTGTTTACGCTGTACAGCGTAATAAAACATTGCATGGTTTTTATTCGTTACATGCTATCCTACTGGTCAATATCAAGAATAATCATGATTATGGGACGCATAAGCATGGAGTTTCATGCGACCCCATTGGCTAAAAATCCGTGAGATGTGCAAGAATCAAGTTTTCGAGCCGAACTTTTGATTATGGGACGCGAGTCGCATATTTGGATCAAGCTACGTTTTGGATTAGTAGATTCTCATTGGTAGATCAGGATAGAATTAGGATCTGAGATCGATAGACTTTAGGATGGGACCTGGATACTTGTTTGCGTGTCCAGGTCGCCAAGAACTACTGGTTGTGCGGCGGCAATGAGCCGACGCCAAACCAACGATTCAATCAATCACTTTTCAATTTCCAATCTTCCTCTCAAGTGTTCGACGGGCGCCCGCCACTGCGCCCTCAAGCTTCGGGTCTTCGTATCGGTTTGTGTGACACATCGGACCTTCCCGGTTTAAGTGACAGTGATCAAGTACTAGCGCTTGGCTGTATTAATCAGACCATATATATATATGTATATGAAAAAGGTGTATATATATGTATATACCTTTTCCAACCCTACTTACAAGTTTTACAAACCAAGGTGCAAATGACTGGTCCGTGCAATTTTCAATTTAAGGCTACGTTTTTTGGCGATTTCAAGAAAGAGCCTCATTTTTCATGACTTGCAAAAACATCGGGAGCACTTTTCAGGCAATGTGCAAACCCGTGCTACAGCATCTTGGGTCTCCACTATGCAAGTTGCTGCAGCACGGGTTTGCACATTGCCTGAAAAGTGCTCCCGATGTTTTTGCAAGTCATGAAAAATGTGGCTCTTTCTTGAAATCGCCAAAAAAACGTAGCCTTAAATTAAAAATTGCACGGACCAGTCATTTGCACCTTGGTTTGTAAAACTTGCAAGTAGGGTGAGAAATGGCAGTAGTACTCCTTTTCGCACGCTCACCGCAACATCCAAAGCTGTTCCGGGCGAAACATGACTTTGTGTGGATCCCAGAAAGATCCCCTTGATTTGATATCTGTGTATTCACTATCGCAAACGTTCCCTAAACCACGCGGAGGTAGTGAGGGGTAGCACATGGTGCTGTATCGATTGAGCGTAACATTGTCAAAACCATACGATGTGCTTACAAATTTTCGGATGCTGCAACAGAAAACGCTGTCCTGCTCTGCTTATGACTAACATACAATCTCTGAATCACTTGCTATATCTGGGTGTGAGATATACGTACCATAATATGGTTATGGTACGTATAATATACGTACCATAACCATATTATTATCTCTCACACTTTTTGTCGATAGCCAAGAAGTTTAAGTGACAACAATGTACCAAAACGCAAAAACATATGTGTATGCTCGCTGTACCATATCGATCGCTGACTGCACACGCATTTGCTGTTCGTGTAAATTCGCACGAAGATCACCAACCCGCCCTCGCTCTCATTCCCCAATTTACCGAGAACCTAGCAGTCTTTTCTTCGAACCAAGAGCAACAAACCAAGAGCAACAACCGTTTGCCATGCGTCTGTCTTGTGCCCTCCTGATTACTGCTGCTACAGCCACTGTACTCACAAGCGGCAAGGCTGCAGCCGCAGACTCCGTCGGCAAGTCCAGTATCTCGACGATGGCATCGCCAGGTGCGGTTGTTACGAACACTTCACCCTTGGACTCCACGGACGATCACGGCGGCGTCACTGTGAGATCACTGCGAGTTGTCGACGAAACTGTTGATGGTAATCCCGCGAAGGCCCCTGAAATTGAAGACGAAGAGGAGAGGGCTCCTTGGGAGACGATGGACACGGATAAACTGATAAAATGGATCAAGAAGGGCAAGGCTCCGGCTAAAATTCTTGACAAGATGGGCGTGAAGCCTTCCTTTGTGACCGCGGAAGGCCAGCGAGTCTACTCGATGTATGACGAAGGGTATAAGTTCTACCTTCACTATGTTAAGCTCGTCCGTGAGGGTTTTTTTTAAGTAGCGTGTAGCTCCAACTGAGCATGGAGAGCATCGAGCAGTATTTTAGTGACACCATTAATATAGCTGGTCTTGAGGAAACATGTAGTACTACTGTACGTAGTACTACCTCCGTTCGGAAATAGATGACCGTTTCCAATCATATTTCAGCCTACTCAACATAATTCCCGTTCTAAACCGATCGGGTTTGAATTCTGAATCTCCCGCGCTTTCCCCCGCTCACTGGCCACGCACACTGGCCACCGCACATTGGCTTCTGGATTCAATTCGAAAGTTGGCGGCTGAGGGAGATTACGGATACGGATAGTGAACGCCAGGCCGTCTGGGAAACCCTACTGCTTCGCAGCGTAGGAGGCGTGCTTACACGTGGGGAGATCGTCCGGGTTGCAATGTACTTCCACGTGGGCCGCCAAGTTGTCGAGCGCATTGGAAGCGTGGAATTAACTTGATGGGAGATCGACTAGCAGCTGTGGTCAAGTCGAGAAAGAGTGCAAGATGGACCGCCGCCCCGCTGCCTCTGCCAACCGCCCGGACGACTCTCGCCCCCACCCCCACCCACCCACCCACCTCGCCGAGGCCTGGAACGCCGGATTCGACGGATTCGACGGATTCGACGGATTCGACGGATTCGACGGATTCGACGGATTCGACGGAGACGATGGAGCTGAACCCGAGGCTGCCGCTGGAGTTCTCCTGGATGGACGAGGAGCGCCCGCCTTTCGTGCCCGGACCGATTCCCCCCGTGTCTCGCATGTACTACATTGTACATGCGCTACGTGCCCCACGCTCGACTTGGTGCGCTGGAGCGATGCGCGATCCGACGATGATGGAGGGCTCGGTTGCTGACGATGAGCGTGACGCGAAGGCTGAGAGCGACGCTTGGACGGAGGACTCGCGCTTCCCGCTGCCAGCGCCCATGGAGCATATCATGAACTCTAATGGTGGAAATGATTACCGGCTCAGACATTTGCATAAGGACAAACTGATGCGAACGGACAGTCTTCCAACGTCATTGCCATGCGATGCAACATCTCTCGCCAATGCGAGCGCCTCCCTGCTATCCATCGCAGCAAGTGGGATTATCGTAGCACCCGAAGCCAAATCAAGTGCCCCTCACGTATGTGGTGAGATCTTAGATCCATTTTTGTGTATGTAGTGCGGCGGAACAAGAACGCCTGCGCCTCTCTGGACTGTGCCTTACTTAGTGCCAACTCTAGATCTCCAGCACTCCCACAATTTTATAATCAGGAAAATGAACGAGGCGGAGCGCTGCGCGAAAAAAAAAACAAATGGTCATCTATTTCCGAACGGAGGTAGTACTACTACTACAAACAGAGCCATTCTAGCAAAGCGTGGAATATATTATGAATCCATCTTTAATTGACCTACTCTCAGTCGATGCGATCGATACCGTAAACCACGGGTTCATTGCAACGGTCGTAGTACAAAAGATGCCGTAGCACGGGTTTGCACATTGCCTGAAAAGTGCTCCCGATGTTTTTGCAAGTCATGAAAAATGTGGCTCTTTCTTGAAATCGCCAAAAAAACGTAGCCTTAAATTAAAAATTGCACGGACCAGTCATTTGCACCTTGGTTTGTAAAACTTGCAAGTAGGGTGAGAAATGGCAGTAGTACTCCTTTTCGCACGCTCACCGCAACATCCAAAGCTGTTCCGGGCGAAACATGACTTTGTGTGGATCCCAGAAAGATCCCCTTGATTTGATATCTGTGTATTCACTATCGCAAACGTTCCCTAAACCACGCGGAGGTAGTGAGGGGTAGCACATGGTGCTGTATCGATTGAGCGTAACATTGTCAAAACCATACGATGTGCTTACAAATTTTCGGATGCTGCAACAGAAAACGCTGTCCTGCTCTGCTTATGACTAACATACAATCTCTGAATCACTTGCTATATCTGGGTGTGAGATATACGTACCATAATATGGTTATGGTACGTATAATATACGTACCATAACCATATTATTATCTCTCACACTTTTTGTCGATAGCCAAGAAGTTTAAGTGACAACAATGTACCAAAACGCAAAACATATGTGTATGCTCGCTGTACCATATCGATCGCTGACTGCACACGCATTTGCTGTTCGTGTAAATTCGCACGAAGATCACCAACCCGCCCTCGCTCTCATTCCCCAATTTACCGAGAACCTAGCAGTCTTTGCTTCGAACCAAGAGCAACAAACCAAGAGCAACAACCGTTTGCCATGCGTCTGTCTTGTGCCCTCCTGATTGCTGCTGCTACAGCCACTGTACTCACAAGCGGCAAGGCTGCAGCCGCAGACTCCGTCGGCAAGTCCAGTATCTCGACGATGGCATCGCCAGGTGCGGTTGTTACGAACACTTCACCCTTGGACTCCACGGACGATCACGGCGGCGTCACTGTGAGATCACTGCGAGTTGTCGACGAAACTGTTGATGGTAATCCCGCGAAGGCCCCTGAAACTGAAGACGAAGAGGAGAGGGCTCCTTGGGAGACGATGGACACGGATAAACTGATAAAATGGATCAAGAAGGGCAAGGCTCCGGCTAAAATTCTTGACAAGATGGGCGTGAAGCCTTCCTTTGTGACCGCGGAAGGCCAGCGAGTCTACTCGATGTATGACGAAGGGTATAAGTTCTACCTTCACTATGTTAAGCTCGTCCGTGAGGGTTTTTTTTAAGTAGCGTGTAGCTCCAACTGAGCATGGAGAGCATCGAGCAGTATTTTAGTGACACCATTAATATAGCTGGTCTTGAGGAAACATGTAGTACTACTGTACGTAGTACTACCTCCGTTCGGAAATAGATGACCGTTTCCAATCATATTTCAGCCTACTCAACATAATTCCCGTTCTAAACCGATCGGGTTTGAATTCTGAATCTCCCGCGCTTTCCCCCGCTCACTGGCCACGCACACTGGCCACCGCACATTGGCTTCTGGATTCAATTCGAAAGTTGGCGGCTGAGGGAGATTACGGATACGGATAGTGAACGCCAGGCCGTCTGGGAAACCCTACTGCTTCGCAGCGTAGGAGGCGTGCTTACACGTGGGGAGATCGTCCGGGTTGCAATGTACTTCCACGTGGGCCGCCAAGTTGTCGAGCGCATTGGAAGCGTGGAATTAACTTGATGGGAGATCGACTAGCAGCTGTGGTCAAGTCGAGAAAGAGTGCAAGATGGACCGCCGCCCCGCTGCCTCTGCCAACCGCCCGGACGACTCTCGCCCCCACCCCCACCCACCCACCCACCTCGCCGAGGCCTGGAACGCCGGATTCGACGGATTCGACGGATTCGCCGGATTCGACGGATTCGACGGATTCGACGGATTCGACGGATTCGACGGATTCGACGGAGACGATGGAGCTGAACCCGAGGCTGCCGCTGGAGTTCTCCTGGATGGACGAGGAGCGCCCGCCTTTCGTGCCCGGACCGATTCCCCGTGTCTCGCATGTACTACATTGTACATGCGCTACGTGCCCCACGCTCGACTTGGTGCGCTGGAGCGATGCGCGATCCGACGATGATGGAGGGCTCGGTTGCTGACGATGAGCGTGACGCGAAGGCTGAGAGCGACGCTTGGACGGAGGACTCGCGCTTCCCGCTGCCAGCGCCCATGGAGCATATCATGAACTCTAATGGTGGAAATGATTACCGGCTCAGACATTTGCATAAGGACAAACTGATGCGAACGGACAGTCTTCCAACGTCATTGCCATGCGATGCAACATCTCTCGCCAATGCGAGCGCCTCCCTGCTATCCATCGCAGCAAGTGGGATTATCGTAGCACCCGAAGCCAAATCAAGTGCCCCTCACGTATGTGGTGAGATCTTAGATCCATTTTTGTGTATGTAGTGCGGCGGAACAAGAACGCCTGCGCCTCTCTGGACTGTGCCTTACTTAGTGCCAACTCTAGATCTCCAGCACTCCCACAATTTTATAATCAGGAAAATGAACGAGGCGGAGCGCTGCGCGAAAAAAAAACAAATGGTCATCTATTTCCGAACGGAGGTAGTACTACTACTACAAACAGAGCCATTCTAGCAAAGCGTGGAATATATTATGAATCCATCTTTAATTGACCTACTCTCAGTCGATGCGATCGATACCGTAAACCACGGGTTCATTGCAACGGTCGTAGTACAAAAGATGCCGTAGCACGGGTTTGCACATTGCCTGAAAAGTGCTCCCGATGTTTTTGCAAGTCATGAAAAATGTGGCTCTTTCTTGAAATCGCCAAAAAAAACGTAGCCTTAAATTAAAAATTGCACGGACCAGTCATTTGCACCTTGGTTTGTAAAACTTGCAAGTAGGGTGAGAAATGGCAGTAGTACTCCTTTTCGCACGCTCACCGCAACATCCAAAGCTGTTCCGGGCGAAACATGACTTTGTGTGGATCCCAGAAAGATCCCCTTGATTTGATATCTGTGTATTCACTATCGCAAACGTTCCCTAAACCACGCGGAGGTAGTGAGGGGTAGCACATGGTGCTGTATCGATTGAGCGTAACATTGTCAAAACCATACGATGTGCTTACAAATTTTCGGATGCTGCAACAGAAAACGCTGTCCTGCTCTGCTTATGACTAACATACAATCTCTGAATCACTTGCTATATCTGGGTGTGAGATATACGTACCATAATATGGTTATGGTACGTATAATATACGTACCATAACCATATTATTATCTCTCACACTTTTTTGTCGATAGCCAAGAAGTTTAAGTGACAACAATGTACCAAAACGCAAAAACATATGTGTATGCTCGCTGTACCATATCGATCGCTGACTGCACACGCATTTGCTGTTCGTGTAAATTCGCACGAAGATCACCAACCCGCCCTCGCTCTCATTCCCCAATTTACCGAGAACCTAGCAGTCTTTGCTTCGAACCAAGAGCAACAAACCAAGAGCAACAACCGTTTGCCATGCGTCTGTCTTGTGCCCTCCTGATTGCTGCTGCTACAGCCACTGTACTCACAAGCGGCAAGGCTGCAGCCGCAGACTCCGTCGGCAAGTCCAGTATCTCGACGATGGCATCGCCAGGTGCGGTTGTTACGAACACTTCACCCTTGGACTCCACGGACGATCACGGCGGCGTCACTGTGAGATCACTGCGAGTTGTCGACGAAACTGTTGATGGTAATCCCGCGAAGGCCCCTGAAACTGAAGACGAAGAGGAGAGGGCTCCTTGGGAGACGATGGACACGGATAAACTGATAAAATGGATCAAGAAGGGCAAGGCTCCGGCTAAAATTCTTGACAAGATGGGCGTGAAGCCTTCCTTTGTGACCGCGGAAGGCCAGCGAGTCTACTCGATGTATGACGAAGGGTATAAGTTCTACCTTCACTATGTTAAGCTCGTCCGTGAGGGTTTTTTTAAGTAGCGTGTAGCTCCAACTGAGCATGGAGAGCATCGAGCAGTATTTTAGTGACACCATTAATATAGCTGGTCTTGAGGAAACATGTAGTACTACTGTACGTAGTACTACCTCCGTTCGGAAATAGATGACCGTTTCCAATCATATTTCAGCCTACTCAACATAATTCCCGTTCTAAACCGATCGGGTTTGAATTCTGAATCTCCCGCGCTTTCCCCCGCTCACTGGCCACGCACACTGGCCACCGCACATTGGCTTCTGGATTCAATTCGAAAGTTGGCGGCTGAGGGAGATTACGGATACGGATAGTGAACGCCAGGCCGTCTGGGAAACCCTACTGCTTCGCAGCGTAGGAGGCGTGCTTACACGTGGGGAGATCGTCCGGGTTGCAATGTACTTCCACGTGGGCCGCCAAGTTGTCGAGCGCATTGGAAGCGTGGAATTAACTTGATGGGAGATCGACTAGCAGCTGTGGTCAAGTCGAGAAAGAGTGCAAGATGGACCGCCGCCCCGCTGCCTCTGCCAACCGCCCGGACGACTCTCGCCCCACCCCACCCACCCACCCACCTCGCCGAGGCCTGGAACGCCGGATTCGACGGATTCGACGGATTCGACGGATTCGACGGATTCGACGGATTCGACGGATTCGACGGATTCGACGGATTCGACGGATTCGACGGATTCGACGGATTCGACGGATTCGACGGAGACGATGGAGCTGAACCCGAGGCTGCCGCTGGAGTTCTCCTGGATGGACGAGGAGCGCCCGCCTTTCGTGCCCGGACCGATTCCCCCCGTGTCTCGCATGTACTACATTGTACATGCGCTACGTGCCCCACGCTCGACTTGGTGCGCTGGAGCGATGCGCGATCCGACGATGATGGAGGGCTCGGTTGCTGACGATGAGCGTGACGCGAAGGCTGAGAGCGACGCTTGGACGGAGGACTCGCGCTTCCCGCTGCCAGCGCCCATGGAGCATATCATGAACTCTAATGGTGGAAATGATTACCGGCTCAGACATTTGCATAAGGACAAACTGATGCGAACGGACAGTCTTCCAACGTCATTGCCATGCGATGCAACATCTCTCGCCAATGCGAGCGCCTCCCTGCTATCCATCGCAGCAAGTGGGATTATCGTAGCACCCGAAGCCAAATCAAGTGCCCCTCACGTATGTGGTGAGATCTTAGATCCATTTTTGTGTATGTAGTGCGGCGGAACAAGAACGCCTGCGCCTCTCTGGACTGTGCCTTACTTAGTGCCAACTCTAGATCTCCAGCACTCCCACAATTTTATAATCAGGAAAATGAACGAGGCGGAGCGCTGCGCGAAAAAAAAACAAATGGTCATCTATTTCCGAACGGAGGTAGTACTACTACTACAAACAGAGCCATTCTAGCAAAGCGTGGAATATATTATGAATCCATCTTTAATTGACCTACTCTCAGTCGATGCGATCGATACCGTAAACCACGGGTTCATTGCAACGGTCGTAGTACAAAAGATGCCGTAGCACGGGTTTGCACATTGCCTGAAAAGTGCTCCCGATGTTTTTGCAAGTCATGAAAAATGTGGCTCTTTCTTGAAATCGCCAAAAAAACGTAGCCTTAAATTAAAAATTGCACGGACCAGTCATTTGCACCTTGGTTTGTAAAACTTGCAAGTAGGGTGAGAAATGGCAGTAGTACTCCTTTTCGCACGCTCACCGCAACATCCAAAGCTGTTCCGGGCGAAACATGACTTTGTGTGGATCCCAGAAAGATCCCCTTGATTTGATATCTGTGTATTCACTATCGCAAACGTTCCCTAAACCACGCGGAGGTAGTGAGGGGTAGCACATGGTGCTGTATCGATTGAGCGTAACATTGTCAAAACCATACGATGTGCTTACAAATTTTCGGATGCTGCAACAGAAAACGCTGTCCTGCTCTGCTTATGACTAACATACAATCTCTGAATCACTTGCTATATCTGGGTGTGAGATATACGTACCATAATATGGTTATGGTACGTATAATATACGTACCATAACCATATTATTATCTCTCACACTTTTTGTCGATAGCCAAGAAGTTTAAGTGACAACAATGTACCAAAACGCAAAAACATATGTGTATGCTCGCTGTACCATATCGATCGCTGACTGCACACGCATTTGCTGTTCGTGTAAATTCGCACGAAGATCACCAACCCGCCCTCGCTCTCATTCCCCAATTTACCGAGAACCTAGCAGTCTTTGCTTCGAACCAAGAGCAACAAACCAAGAGCAACAACCGTTTGCCATGCGTCTGTCTTGTGCCCTCCTGATTGCTGCTGCTACAGCCACTGTACTCACAAGCGGCAAGGCTGCAGCCGCAGACTCCGTCGGCAAGTCCAGTATCTCGACGATGGCATCGCCAGGTGCGGTTGTTACGAACACTTCACCCTTGGACTCCACGGACGATCACGGCGGCGTCACTGTGAGATCACTGCGAGTTGTCGACGAAACTGTTGATGGTAATCCCGCGAAGGCCCCTGAAACTGAAGACGAAGAGGAGAGGGCTCCTTGGGAGACGATGGACACGGATAAACTGATAAAATGGATCAAGAAGGGCAAGGCTCCGGCTAAAATTCTTGACAAGATGGGCGTGAAGCCTTCCTTTGTGACCGCGGAAGGCCAGCGAGTCTACTCGATGTATGACGAAGGGTATAAGTTCTACCTTCACTATGTTAAGCTCGTCCGTGAGGGTTTTTTTAAGTAGCGTGTAGCTCCAACTGAGCATGGAGAGCATCGAGCAGTATTTTAGTGACACCATTAATATAGCTGGTCTTGAGGAAACATGTAGTACTACTGTACGTAGTACTACCTCCGTTCGGAAATAGATGACCGTTTCCAATCATATTTCAGCCTACTCAACATAATTCCCGTTCTAAACCGATCGGGTTTGAATTCTGAATCTCCCGCGCTTTCCCCCGCTCACTGGCCACGCACACTGGCCACCGCACATTGGCTTCTGGATTCAATTCGAAAGTTGGCGGCTGAGGGAGATTACGGATACGGATAGTGAACGCCAGGCCGTCTGGGAAACCCTACTGCTTCGCAGCGTAGGAGGCGTGCTTACACGTGGGGAGATCGTCCGGGTTGCAATGTACTTCCACGTGGGCCGCCAAGTTGTCGAGCGCATTGGAAGCGTGGAATTAACTTGATGGGAGATCGACTAGCAGCTGTGGTCAAGTCGAGAAAGAGTGCAAGATGGACCGCCGCCCCGCTGCCTCTGCCAACCGCCCGGACGACTCTCGCCCCCACCCCCACCCACCCACCCACCTCGCCGAGGCCTGGAACGCCGGATTCGACGGATTCGACGGATTCGACGGATTCGACGGATTCGACGGAGACGATGGAGCTGAACCCGAGGCTGCCGCTGGAGTTCTCCTGGATGGACGAGGAGCGCCCGCCTTTCGTGCCCGGACCGATTCCCCGTGTCTCGCATGTACTACATTGTACATGCGCTACGTGCCCCACGCTCGACTTGGTGCGCTGGAGCGATGCGCGATCCGACGATGATGGAGGGCTCGGTTGCTGACGATGAGCGTGACGCGAAGGCTGAGAGCGACGCTTGGACGGAGGACTCGCGCTTCCCGCTGCCAGCGCCCATGGAGCATATCATGAACTCTAATGGTGGAAATGATTACCGGCTCAGACATTTGCATAAGGACAAACTGATGCGAACGGACAGTCTTCCAACGTCATTGCCATGCGATGCAACATCTCTCGCCAATGCGAGCGCCTCCCTGCTATCCATCGCAGCAAGTGGGATTATCGTAGCACCCGAAGCCAAATCAAGTGCCCCTCACGTATGTGGTGAGATCTTAGATCCATTTTTGTGTATGTAGTGCGGCGGAACAAGAACGCCTGCGCCTCTCTGGACTGTGCCTTACTTAGTGCCAACTCTAGATCTCCAGCACTCCCACAATTTTATAATCAGGAAAATGAACGAGGCGGAGCGCTGCGCGAAAAAAAAAACAAATGGTCATCTATTTCCGAACGGAGGTAGTACTACGTACAGTAGTACTACATGTTTCCTCAAGACCAGCTATATTAATGGTGTCACTAAAATACTGCTCGATGCTCTCCATGCTCAGTTGGAGCTACACGCTACTTAAAAAAACCCTCACGGACGAGCTTAACATAGTGAAGGTAGAACTTATACCCTTCGTCATACATCGAGTAGACTCGCTGGCCTTCCGCGGTCACAAAGGAAGGCTTCACGCCCATCTTGTCAAGAATTTTAGCCGGAGCCTTGCCCTTCTTGATCCATTTTATCAGTTTATCCGTGTCCATCGTCTCCCAAGGAGCCCTCTCCTCTTCGTCTTCAGTTTCAGGGGCCTTCGCGGGATTACCATCAACAGTTTCGTCGACAACTCGCAGTGATCTCACAGTGACGCCGCCGTGATCGTCCGTGGAGTCCAAGGGTGAAGTGTTCGTAACAACCGCACCTGGCGATGCCATCGTCGAGATACTGGACTTGCCGACGGAGTCTGCGGCTGCAGCCTTGCCGCTTGTGAGTACAGTGGCTGTAGCAGCAGCAATCAGGAGGGCACAAGACAGACGCATGGCAAACGGTTGTTGCTCTTGGTTTGTTGCTCTTGGTTCGAAGCAAAGACTGCTAGGTTCTCGGTAAATTGGGGAATGAGAGCGAGGGCGGGTTGGTGATCTTCGTGCGAATTTACACGAACAGCAAATGCGTGTGCAGTCAGCGATCGATATGGTACAGCGAGCATACACATATGTTTTGCGTTTTGGTACATTGTTGTCACTTAAACTTCTTGGCTATCGACAAAAAGTGTGAGAGATAATAATATGGTTATGGTACGTATATTATACGTACCATAACCATATTATGGTACGTATATCTCACACCCAGATATAGCAAGTGATTCAGAGATTGTATGTTAGTCATAAGCAGAGCAGGACAGCGTTTTCTGTTGCAGCATCCGAAAATTTGTAAGCACATCGTATGGTTTTGACAATGTTACGCTCAATCGATACAGCACCATGTGCTACCCTCACTACCTCCGCGTGGTTTAGGGAACGTTTGCGATAGTGAATACACAGATATCAAATCAAGGGGATCTTTCTGGGATCCACACAAAGTCATGTTTCGCCCGGAACAGCTTTGGATGTTGCGGTGAGCGTGCGAAAAGGAGTACTACTGCCATTTCTCACCCTACTTGCAAGTTTTACAAACCAAGGTGCAAATGACTGGTCCGTGCAATTTTAATTTAAGGCTACGTTTTTTGGCGATTTCAAGAAAGAGCCACATTTTCATGACTTGCAAAAACATCGGGAGCACTTTTCAGGCAATGTGCAAACCCGTGCTACGGCATCTTTTGTACTACGACCGTTGCAATGAACCCGTGGTTTACGGTATCGATCGCATCGACTGAGAGTAGGTCAATTAAAGATGGATTCATAATATATTCCACGCTTTGCTAGAATGGCTCTGTTTGTAGTAGTAGTACTACCTCCGTTCGGAAATAGATGACCATTTGTTTTTTTTTTTCGCGCAGCGCTCCGCCTCGTTCATTTTCCTGATTACTATTATAAAATTGTGGGAGTGCTGGAGATCTAGAGTTGGCACTAAGTAAGGCACAGTCCAGAGAGGCGCAGGCGTTCTTGTTCCGCCGCACTACATACACAAAAATGGATCTAAGATCTCACCACATACGTGAGGGGCACTTGATTTGGCTTCGGGTGCTACGATAATCCCACTTGCTGCGATGGATAGCAGGGAGGCGCTCGCATTGGCGAGAGATGTTGCATCGCATGGCAATGACGTTGGAAGACTGTCCGTTCGCATCAGTTTGTCCTTATGCAAATGTCTGAGCCGGTAATCATTTCCACCATTAGAGTTCATGATATGCTCCATGGGCGCTGGCAGCGGGAAGCGCGAGTCCTCCGTCCAAGCGTCGCTCTCAGCCTTCGCGTCACGCTCATCGTCAGCAACCGAGCCCTCCATCATCGTCGGATCGCGCATCGCTCCAGCGCACCAAGTCGAGCGTGGGGCACGTAGCGCATGTACAATGTAGTACATGCGAGACACGGGGGGAATCGGTCCGGGCACGAAAGGCGGGCGCTCCTCGTCCATCCAGGAGAACTCCAGCGGCAGCCTCGGGTTCAGCTCCATCGTCTCCGTCGAATCCGTCGAATCCGTCGAATCCGTCGAATCCGTCGAATCCGGCGTTCCAGGCCTCGGCGAGGTGGGTGGGTGGGTGGGGGTGGGGGCGAGAGTCGTCCGGGCGGTTGGCAGAGGCAGCGGGGCGGCGGTCCATCTTGCACTCTTTCTCGACTTGACCACAGCTGCTAGTCGATCTCCCATCAAGTTAATTCCACGCTTCCAATGCGCTCGACAACTTGGCGGCCCACGTGGAAGTACATTGCAACCCGGACGATCTCCCCACGTGTAAGCACGCCTCCTACGCTGCGAAGCAGTAGGGTTTCCCAGACGGCCTGGCGTTCACTATCCGTATCCGTAATCTCCCTCAGCCGCCAACTTTCGAATTGAATCCAGAAGCCAATGTGCGGTGGCCAGTGTGCGTGGCCAGTGAGCGGGGGGAAGCGCGGGAGATTCAGAATTCAAACCCGATCGGTTTAGAACGGGAATTATGTTGAGTAGGCTGAAATATGATTTGAAATGGTTATCTATTTCCGAACGGAGGTAGCAATTTGTTGGCAAATTCTGAGTTTTAACGGTGTAAAAACTACACGTGACCAGTCATCGCATAAGATCGTGTTCGCTACGCAGGTGGAGATGACACCAAAATCAAAAATATATTGAGTTGTGATTGGTCAAAATAACTCTTGTTACAGGATCATAACTGGAGATAGTCGTCGTATCCGTCTCCACCTTCTGAAGATGGAGACGGATACGGTAGCTGGAGATTGCGGTGCAAAGGCTGAAACAGTCGAAGCGTCCGCTCTCGGGCGCGCCACGTATCATGCATGCTGCAGTGCTCCTTGCAAGTGAATTCAATGACACCTCACTAGGGTGAAAACTATATTTTGTATGGCTAGGCAGCCGACTCTAGTGCAGCATCAAGCGAGAGCAATCTTCGTTGCACCGAAAACTTGCCTGGTTACTTGCAACGATGCTTGTAACGTGAGTAGAAGAATATAAACGCATTCCAAACCACCCACTCTCAGCTAATACGGGTAAGTCAAGGGAGAAGGAGTGGGGAAGGGGGCTTTGGGGCGCCTGTTGCAGCTTGCTCTGGTGCAGCGCCATGAGTCGCGTAAGACCACGACCGCAGCCTCATGCCCACGAGCAGCACTCTGCGCACGGTAACGTGTGATTGGCTAATTTTGGTATTCATCTCCAGCAGTGTAGCGAACAAGCTGGAGCTAGAGACGTGTTCTCACTGCGTGCCATCTTCATCTCCAGCTGCGTAGCGAACACGCTCTAATTTGCAGATTTGAAGATATGCTTAGCCTTTTCCATACAAATATTAAGATAAATACTCTACAACTTCCTGCGAAGGACGCAGACGGCTCAGGAGCCAGTTGACGGAGTATAAACAAACCGACGTTTTACACTTGAACTTTGTATGTCCTCTATGGGTACAAAATTGTAGGTTGCGGAAGCGGAAGAAGTAACCGGTTTTACTTCCGCCCAGCAACATCGTTTTAACAAGACTGTACTCACTCGACAACGCCTGGTACAAGAGCGTTTGGATGCGGCTACGTCTACGCTAAATCAATTTTATACGCAGCATGGCCTGCTGCCACCGAGACTAATGCCTCTCGAAGCGGCCACAGCTGGGCAAGTCACGTGTTTGCTGGATCGCAACAAGCAAACGGTCTACAGCGAGCTCCTCAGGCGAGCGAAACTGCAGTTATCTGCATTTGTTCGACTGCTTCGTGACCAATCTGAGCTTGATCCCCGTTCTCATAAAGCCTTGGAGGAGGCCACTCATGCGTACATTATTTTGGGGGTCGTATTTGGGTCGGGTCGGGATTTATGGTTGGGTGTTTTTCCCGACCTAAACCACCGACCCCGACCGAACAAGCTTTTCGGCTAAATCTATTCCTGCTGAACATGCAAACGCTGGCGGCAGCTCAATAGAGTGCTCTAGCAAGCAATGCACTTATGCACTTACGCTGTTCCAATTAGTGTAGCATAGTGGTTTCCTTCGTAGCGCCCCTCGCCCTCGTAGTCGAAGGAAAAGTCAGTCTCGTCATCGTCACCTTCGTCACAGCTGTTGTCGGTACCGCGATCGCTGTCTCCATGGCTTTCACTATTGCTATCGCTACTGCTGCTACCGTAGCTGCTACTGTCACTGCTGCTGCTTTCGTCGACTTCTTCAGCCACGGCAGCCTCATCTTCACTTTCTGCTTCTGCGAGGCCTTCAACATGGAGTAGATCGATCGGCAGCGGAAGTCCTGACTCATCCACAGGTACTGATGGTGCATGGTCGTTGCTGCCTTTACACTTCTTCTTGCCCTTCTTCTTACTCTTACGTTCCTTTGAGTTCTTTGCGGCACCTTTCTTTCGGCGACCAGCAGCAACATTGGAGAGCTTTGCGACGTAGTCCTGTGAAATGCGTCGGATGGTGGCTACAAAGGTGACTATGTTGGGGTGTGGACTGAAGGCACCATTTAGTACTCGGTGAAATCGCTCTAGCGGGTTATTTGTTCGTGCCACAAGGTCGCGCTCGAAACCGTGCACATTCCATTCCTCAATGTCGTAGCGTTCTAGCCATGTACCTCTGAAGTAGCCCCAAAATGCACGCCACTTGATGTGAGAGTATTCAATTCCCTTTGACAACGCGCTCGAATCTGTTTCTTTACCCACTTTATGCCTTTGGCAGGAACCAACTCCGGATCGACGATTGTAAGCATATCAAGAACACCCCGGGCCATAGCTATCTCAATCTCTTCTTCTGGTATGTGAAGGATCTGCTTCATTCGACGACGAATTTCCTGCTTCCAATGGAAAAGGCAACCGATTATCAATGCGTTTTCGAACTGCTTCTGGCAAGCTTTAATCAATTGTTTCTCGAAGTCGCAGATGATTCACTTGGAGATAACTTTTCGCCAGTATCTCGGTAATTGAGTTCAAGTATGTCAAAGTACATATCTTCCGTCTTGCCAGTGCACAAAACAAAATATACGGGTACGTAGAGTTCTGAGGCTCGGTCGTGGACCATTACAATGACGCATTGATTGAACCCTGTTGGTACGCAGCGGAAGGTGCCATCTCCGAAAATGGTAACATTGTGGTACAGTAAGAGTTGACGAAGCTTAGGATGGGCCCACCCAACGATTCTTTGGGGCTTATCTGAGGGGTCTGGACGGGGGCGAGAAACGTGAAATTGGAAGAAACTTAGCTTCTTCCCTTCAACCATTGATAGTGGTGGAACTTCTACCATGCCTAGAAGATGTGAGCCATAATGCTTTCGGCGAGTACGATATACTCGGCTGGTTACCTGCTCTTCTGACAAGCCTGTGCGAGATATTTCATCATTTGGGTAGTACCTTTCACTAACCGCTTTCCAAATGTCGTGCACAGGTTTGGCGAGATCTTGTATGCTCAACGTATCCACCATTTCTTTCATCTTTCGTGTCACATCAAAAGTCTCGCTGTTCTCATGCGGTGCGGAGCGCATGTATGCTCATTGATGACAACTTTTCCACCAGCAGGAAACACGTCCAATCGAGCCTTGCATGTGGTTCTGCGGTAAACACTGCACCGCAACGTAATTTTCTTCATTGAGGACCAGCCCTTTGTATATCGAAAGCCTTTATACTGCATACACGTTTTACCCTTCCCACGGCCCTTTGGTTTCCTCGAACTCCGAGAAGATGATGCAGCATGGTGTGAAGAACTCGGTGCAGAATCGCCCACACATTGACGAGTCATGGGCACCAGGTACTTGATGCAGCTTACTCAGCACCGATCCACGGCTAGACAGGTCGACCACACGATGTCGCTCGTGATGTCAATTTCCTTGTGCAGCTCGATAGGAATAGTCTTAACGGACGACGTACGTCCGGTAAGTGGAGCTCTCAGCACAGCTGGACAACGATCTACATGTTATGGGGTTTGTTGCATGCGAAGGAGCTTGCATCGCGTTCATTGTGCTGGTTGCTATCTTCGTCCCGACCTAAAGTCCCGGCCCGACCCAAACTATACAATTTGAACTACCGACCATAAATCCCGACCCGACCCAAATACGACCCCCAAAAAAGTCTACCCACTCATCACCCAGCGCGGAGGCATTATCGCCGCCGCTCCCGATGAAGTGGCATTATCCAGCATGGGGTTACCCCGGATTGGAAGACAACTTTTAAATCACAAGTCATGGCTACGGTTCGGCATCGCCTGCGATGACAGTCGTTATAAAGAATCTCAGAGCTGGTCAAGACGCGAGTGGATACTTAATCCTCGATATCGATTTGTTGCCAGCATTGGAAGGTGTTACTTGCAGCCCGTTTGGTGCTGTTCAGAAAGGTAACGTGGATATGCCTATTGACGCTCGCATCATCGATGACCTCTCGTATCCACCAGGAGACTCCGTCAACGACAATACTATCACTGACCATGAGATAGACGTGAGGTACGATGGAGCCGAGGCTTTGGCTAATCGTATTCTCGACGTAGCGGAGGTATTTCCTATGTCGCGACGCATGATGACCGGAGATGTCAAAGCCGCCTTTAGAAATATTCCTATGAGCGCCGATCACATGGGACGCTTTGCTGGTATTATACCCGAGTTAGGAATTCTGGTTGTACATCCGTGTTGCCCGTTCGGCTGGAAAAAAAAAACTCGTCCCCCTCTTACTGGATCGCTGGAGAAGTCATTAGCCATCTTTATTCTAACTCTGCACCCCAATGGCCACTGCAGCCGGTGGAGGCTAAGGGGACGTTTGATGCCAAGGCTTGGTGTGATGACCATATAGCCATCGACCCCGACATCGGCACCAGGTTAGCAGAGGCTCAACTCGCACTGCGGACGTCGATGGTTACGGTTCTCGGGCCCGAAGCTTGCAACGAAAAGAAATTCACAAGCTGGTTTGAAAGGGGTCGGGCAATAGGGCTGGACTGGGACGTGCCCGCGCAATTGGTTTCGACGCCACGTGACAAATTGTTTAAAGCGTTAGGGCGCCTCAATGATATGCGGTCGTGTGAACAACTCGTACCAACATACATAAGCTCCTGGGGAGCTTACGGCTTGTGGTCACATGTATCCGATCTGCCGCCCCGTTCTTCCAGCGTGTGGCAGCATTGACACGATCTGCACCACGCTATGGAGACGTCCAGGTATCAGCCGAAGCCAAAGAAGTTATGACGTGGGACGAAGTGATAACACGAATTGGTAGGCTAAACGCAATCCCATTGGCACGGTTCACTCGCCGTCACGACCCTGACTTACATATTCACATGGATGCAAGTGATCAATGCCTTTGTGCATTGTTCCCTGCTCAAAAACAATTTGTGCAGGTGCGGTTCACAGATGTCGAATTAGTGGTAATTCGTTACTGCAGTGAGAACAGAAACAACGTATTCTGCATATATGTGCGTGAATTGATGAGCGCAGTGCTCGCCGCGCTCGTTTGGGGCCACACATGGCACAGCACTCCGATACGCACGTGTGATTCTGGATTGATAACACCTCTGCAGTGGCGTGGAATAACCGCAAGAGTAGCTGGAACAGCTTCGCTCAACTGTTGCTGCGACTCCTCAGTATTGCGAAGTTCAGTATGGGTTTTATTCGACAGCATCTCACGTGGCCGGAGTGGATAACGAAATGGCTGATGCGGGCAGTAGGATGTGGGAATTCCCCTCTCGAGCACACACATTTGCTAACTTGTGCGTTGGATGGACCTGTGTACCGATTCCGGCAGACTCGCGCGATCTCTCGCTTCTCTGGGGGGGGGGGGGGGGGCTTTATTGCGCGCTGGAGCCGTCGCTCATTCGTCTAGGAAGCACTATCCACGAGCTTGGAAACAATGGTCTGCATGGTGCAATATGATACGTTATAGCCCATGGCTCACGGCCACTAACATCGATAAGAACGCTGAGCAGCTAGGCGCATTCGCCGTCTACCCGTGGAAATACGGCATGAATCGCAAAAAGCAAGGAAACACCTACTCAACAGTACGTGCAAAGCTCTGTGCTGTGCGCTGGTATCACAAAACTACCGCTGGCTATGACCCTGATGTTAACGCCAGTCAAGCTATTCTTCTCCGTGGTATTCGTTGATTTTTCGACCCAGCAGCCATTGTCCGCTCGCCTACTTCGGGTCATTTTCTCCAGATTTGACCTCGGCAGGCCACGCGACCAGCTTCTATGGGGCGGTCTGCTGTTCGGTTATTTCTTCCTGCTTCGGAGATAGGAGTATTTGTTTATTGGTAGTTGTGTACACTCCTATATCGTTCGGCTGTCAGCTATTCGGTTTTTCGATCGAGACGAGAGTGAAGGTTTACCTAAGCATGCTGAAGTTGTGGGTATCACGTTGCACGTAGCTAAGAACAATCAATTCGGGCGCGAGGAGCACCGATTTTACCACAAGTCGAATGATAAGGTGATATGTCCTGTGTGGGGCGCTCGTTGGATTCACAAAGGAGCGGCATCATTTGGAACACGCGATGAAAACCCAGCATTAGCGATGCGACGGGGTGGTATAACATCAAACGACGTATCCGCCGTGATTAAAAAGACAGCAAAACAGATTGGCCTCGATCCCGTTCGATTTTCCACTCACTCTGTCCGCATTGGCGGGACCACAGCATTGCTCAACTCCGGTACCAACAGCCTCGTCATCAAGCTGATGGGCAGGTGGCTGTCAAACGCCTTCGAAGATTACCCAGTGTTGTCGGCGCCCACCTCTCTTAACAGATGTGTTAGTATGCCACCATCTGTGTGGAGGTGCAGCAGGCGGCAACATATGTGGGGAAGCCGCCACGCCACGCCGTCATGGGTGGCACAATGACAACTTAATCATTTGCCCCAAACGCGACAGTGTTGGAAACCACCGGCCACGGGACAGACTGGTGGTCCTGACCTCCTCAGGCGGAACCGTCCGCCATCGGGTGTGCCCTAGAGGAGCCTGGGCCCAGCACTGCCGCCGTCACCCATCGACACGTGGCACCGGAATCGCCCACGGAAAAGCTGGAACATCCGGACTGCACGACGCACGCCACCAGTAGGATGAGATTTCTTAATGTGAAGCAGCAGGTTGGAGCCACGTCCCTGTGCGGGACTCGTGGCTGGACAACGTTCGCTGCAGATCTACTCAACCAGATAACTATTCGCATGAAGACCTACTCAAGCCGAAAATGCTTGCAGGTATTTGGAAGCATGACGACAAAAAACGTGTTGGCCATGGACTGGTAAGCGGCCACAGACTGCGTTTGGTAGGAAGATGTGCAAGTGATGCGGGAGCTTTCATTCGCAACAGCAAATGCGACGTGCGACGAGAGCATTCGAGGCTGGACCGACGATGAAAAGAAGGCGATCCTCGCTTGTACGCGTGGGGAGCTAGAGCTGCCACAAGCTTCCAATTTCATCAAAGAAGTGATGGTTAGCGATCACCGCGCACTCTTGGAAGACTTTCATGAAGCTCATATGAACTACACGACGACGGCCAATTTGCCGCCATACGTCTTCTTACGAAAACCAATATTCCCCACGTCGTCATTTTGGAGGAGCTACACAACGCCAACACCGACAGTAACGAAATTGGAAGGTCGGTGCTTCTAGGCCTGTCGCAACATGTGAATCTTTGATGGAGACGACACACTTCACTTTACGTTTACTCCAAACGGACAGCTAAGTATTGGGTGAAAAAGGCTCTGTGTTTCCAACGTGCATTCTTAGTGCTTCATGACGCGGCAAGACACCAGCAAGACGAAAGCATAGGAAGCTACTTCCCAGCGCAATTAGAAATGCAGATGCCATTTACGTGCACGGAGGAGGAGGGGCACTGGGACTCACTGTGCTCTCTCACGCTATCGCCCAAATTGCGGTGTAAAGGTGAGGCGAGGCGGGTGAACGCCTTTACCGTCCAGGTGTACAGTGCGAGTGCCGGGGGTAGGGTTCGGTAGTCGTCTCCAGGATAGTAGCGTTAGTAGGCATCATATCACTACTACTAATATTACTACTACTACTATTACTACTACTATAGTACTAGGGTTCGAGACATTAGTAGTACTAATTGAATAGTAGCCCATACAAACATGGATAGTAGTGATAATAGCACTACTAATGTACCCATACTTCAACTGACGGAAGATCTTCGAAAGACGCAATGATGAGTGGTTCTCTGCCCCCCCTTCCCGCGCACTTCAGTCAGCAACCTCCATTCTTCGACTTCCAGCCTCATACGAACGTGTCATGGAGTGCGCGAAGACCAATTGTCACTGGAGTGCCATACCGGAGACTGTTCCGTGGTGTGTATGTGGTCGTCAGGTGCATCACCTGTGTAGTAACGAGCTATGTACTAAAGACGATCTCTCTCAAAGGTAACGTTGCTGTCTGGCTTTGGGTTTTGCGGTGGTTGTACTGATCAAGTCCACGTACAGATTCTGCTGCCGCGCGTGTGTTCTGAAGGTCTTCAACGCGGATGAGAGCGACATCCAGGAGTCCACTCCGAGCAGTACCTCTGGAATATCGTGCTCAAGCAGTGCCACCGTGATCGATCTGAGAGAAACAGAGCCCGAGGAGACCCCGGCTGTAGTAAATAACGTTCCGGATCACATCACTCACGGCCCCCCTGCGAAATCGACAGACCCGATTTGGGCTTTGGTTCACCGGCTTGGAAAGCCGATCACGTACAAGAAGAAACAGTTCACGCATAATTGGATGGTAGGTTTGAAGACCAAAACCTGGCAAAAAGCACTTTGTCGCACCAGCCACGCCTCAAACGGCAAGACGCATTTGGTATCTGCCCACCAGATGCATGAGATGTCAATCCTGGAGCTTCTGCGTCGCCAAGTTCGCGTTGACCGCTTCATAGTGACCACGCCGACGGCGACAAAACACCCAGCTGAAGACGAGCTATAACCAAACGCCAAAAGACTTGGTGGAAGGCGCCGGCCGGCCAAGAACAAATCACAGGTCTCATCGCGCGGTGGCTGATTCGGATAGTGAGTGTTCCGGTTTACTTTTACGGACAATGTTGTACTGTTGTTATCATTTGTATTATTTTATTTGACTAGGATTGGCCCACCACCTCGTGACAACAGATGCCTGTCACGACTTTCTTATCGGTGTTACTGGGGATCTTAGCGTCACCATTCCATCTCGTAAGTCGTACAACGACATTATGGATAACAACTACTACACTTTCTTGAAGGATACATCGAATTTATTCGCCGAAGAGTTCCAAGTGTTGGACGAGACTCTGTTTATGACTGTGGAGCACGGCCTGTGGGCCAACAGTTCGAAAAATAGTATTGTGGGTGTATCGGGTAGCTACATTAATCGGCATTGGCGTCCCGTCCATCTCGCCCTGCTCGTTGAAGTAAACAAATGATGGCCATGATTCCAAGGGTGTTGCAGAGGTGATGGATGAGCAGCCCAATGCTCGGTACGGCATGGATATTAAGAAAATGGTTCATTTTACGATTTCAGATACAGCATCAGCAGCTCGAAAGGTTTCTAGACAATTTGATACGACCTTGCAAACGGATTGCTCGATGCACACTCTCAATCTCTGTATTGGTTATGGAATCGGCCTCAAAGAGAATGTGCGTAATGAATACGTGAAGGATCCGAAGACAAACGTATTTGTGACGAAGCACGTTGTAGTGACGGAAGGTGGTGCATTTCCCGAGGGCGGTGCACTCATTCGAAAGCTTCGTGCTCTCGAAAATTTCTTCGCGTCGAGTAAATTACCTGAGGGTGTTATCCGCCTCAAATAAGTCCAAAGTTTCCACAAACTACCGCAGTTGGTAGCACTAATTGATATTGACGTCCGAGTGGCATCTACAATCAAATTATTTCAGCGCTCGATCACTAATTACCCAGCATTCCAAGCATTCTTTCAGAATGCGAACTTGCCTAAGAAGGACAAACGCATTTTCAACTGTATTACGGGCGCTGAGTGGGAACTTGCAGTACAGATGGAGACAATCATGCAGAGAGTCTCTGAACTAGCACTTGTCTAGTCCCAGTGGGCAACCACGTTATCGTCTACTGTGTACGTGTTACTCCGAGTTCCGGACACGACGGAGGCTGTGACGGACACTATTTTTGAGGAAACAAAGAGTCTGATGCGCATTGAACACCGTGTTTTTTTACAAGGGATTACATGCAAACGACGAGCAAGGAGCTGGCGAAGCGGCTGCCTGCACCAGGTCACCACCAGCAGAGGGCAGCAGCAGTTCTGATAACGACGTAGACTTGATTGACGGCGAAGCCGTTTCCCAATCAGCCGCGGAGAAAACGGCGGATGCAACACTAAATGCTCAATCTTACGCGCTTGTGGAGGAGTGACTGAACTTCCGAATGGAGTGGTCTGACGTAGCGAGAACGCAATATCCAGTCAAAGAGGAGTATGAAAAGCTGTTACTCAAGCTGAGCATGCGCGACAGAAAGCGACACGTTTACGTTTGGAATGTTGAGCAGCTTCGCGGACACATTGACACATGACGTTGGTTCGCGGAGGTCGGCGAAATTGTTTCCTTCTATTGCGTAGCTTGCACGCATCTGGCTGGGACGTGGGAGTTCGACGGCGTTTCAAGAACGCGTGTTCTCAAACTCGTGATGAGTCCTCTAATGACGAGAACCGACAACGAGCGTGCGCAGCAGCAGCTCATACTTCGCCACAACCGGCAGGAGATAGGGGGTATGGAAGGCAGTAAGCACCAGATATGGTAGCTTGAACTCAGTGATATTAGTAGTTATGTTAGTAGTCATATTAGTACCGTCGATATCGCACTACTAATAGATATAGTATTCTACTGTTGACTGAGTTTGGATAGTAGTAGTAGTAGTAGTATGACTACTATCCGAATTTCCCACTACTACTGAACCCTGACCGGGGTTCTGGAAATACGGAAGTGGAACTTCCAGATCCCGGAGTACCCTTGGTGTCTGCCACCACGATCCAGGCACCAACACACTGAATGAATTGGAACTGGAACGGGATCACGACTACTGGATCGACGATCCAGTATTGGCGTGTGTCCTTGTGTCAACCCCTGTCGGTACGTTTATCTTTGGCGGACCGGATTTGCCGCCTGAAGTTGTTAATAATATACAATTGAGTACACATAAATGCAAATCGCTCCAAGGCTGGCCTGAATGGTAGGAGTCACAGTCAGACCCGTAATTCAGAATAACCAACCACACAGAAATACAATACCGAGCTAAATGTCACACATTATACAGCCACCACTTATTCTTTGAGGCCCTTTGGTGGGGGTCTATAGACCAGTCAACAATCGAGTCTTCGCCCAGTACACTGGTCTGTACTGGATGTGCACTCAGCGTTCGCGCACCACCCTCACTAAGTAAGGGAAATATAAGACAATACAAAATGCAGTCCTATCACACAGCAGTAAGTCAACTTTGTTGCAGGGGTAACCGCTAACGACCACCCGAAACAACAGTAGGGAAATATGAAATGGACGTCCGGACTGGAGGAATGGACGTGGTAACTTGGTAATGAAGCTAGAGCAGATCATCCCAGGGTGAGATAGTCCCGTCGTTGCCCGCCTCGGCTTGAAACAGTCGAGAAGCCACTCTCCCAACGCGTGCAACGTCGGGAAGGCCTCAAACGACAATCGCCGTCGTCTTGGCCCCCTGGGCAATGTTTCGGGCAGCTTGCCCTCCACGCGGCCCTAGCGTCGTCTCCGGGTCCGTCGAGCTGCTCTCAGCGCGCGCGGGGGGGGGGGGCTTGTCTTGTTCTCGGCGAATTGACATCTTGTTTGTTCTTACGTTTGGTTAGCTATCTTCTATCACTTCGTTGACTTTTAATAAAGCTTTCAGTATGCTTGACTATGCTTCGACTTGTTGGCGTCGAACTTCTTCACGGCATCACTCATCACTTGATGGCAGCGGTATCTGAGTACATCGACCCTTCGCAGGCGAACTGGTCTTCGGCATCCGACGTGCGGGTAACACAGTGTCGATGGGTATGTCTTAGTCTCATTCAGGCTGGGAACAAGCTCCATAGTAATATCACGGGTAGCTTGTACTGAATGGGTATTCACTTGACTCCGTCCAGGGTGGTCATCCGGGGATCAACTCGATTCAGTGTGGCCCTTGGTAATTCAGTGAGTCACGATCCGGGATTTCACCATCCAGTCGGGTTAACCGTGAATCTTCGTCAGTGAGGTGCTTGATGCACGGGGTCATGTTGTTGGGGGGATCATTTGGTCTGGCTTCAGTGTTTTGAACGGAGCTACTGGAGGTTGTAACCGGGATACGTTCTCCGACTACACCTTTACGCCTTAGGCCTTTCCTGCGGTGAGGATGTCGGCGGACAGACAGGATGGGTTACTCCACGCTGAACATGAGCTATATCCCCGCTCAAGACTGATATTTGTGGCAACCGTTTTCACAAGGTTATCTTTACGCAGACAACGTGCCCTCCAGCGCTGAAGCATGTCACTCGGGTCGACTTAAACGGCATAAATCTAGTGCTACATCACTACCAGGCGAACCTGCACTCGCTGTTTTAACCCAAGGCATGGAACGAAAAACTGCACAGTTGCCCCTGATCGCATAATAAGTGCACAAGCGATGCCCTCCCTTGTATACAAGGGCGCTGTGAAGAAGATTGACCCAGCTGAGCCGGGGGTAAGGCGACGAAAAATTGCCCAGGATGTGGAGATAATCTGCGAGCATGTCGGTACAAGAGCATTTGAACGATCTGCGGTCGCACCACTCAGCGCTACGACCGTATCTGATTCGATCAGGCCCGTAGCGCAAAATTCGAGCGTTCCTCAAGAGGAGGTGTCGACTGAAACGTTCTTAGCGAAACAGTCTAAGAAGACCATGAGGGCGGTCAAACGCAGCGCGGTGAAGGCCAACCCGAAATCACAGGGGACAGCAATCAAACGGCCACGTCCAGCGCCACTGAAAATGCTTCAGTCACTGACGCTGCTGCACCGAAGCAAAAGGAGGAAAAAAGAAAACAAAAGGGGAAAAAGAAAAAAAAACGCCTTTGCTGCTTTTTGCCGGGCGGAGGCCATTGGATAGTATGGCGTCCTAACCGAGGCTGACAGTGATATTGACGACGACAGTGCTGATAATATGGATGTGTCAGACGGTGAAGGATGTTTTTACAATGACGATGCTCCGTACGCGTACTCAAACGACATCGTGGAACTGCCGGATATGCAGATGGAGGCGACTCATCAAGCGATCGATGTTGCAGCAGATGGCACAGTGCATGACACCGCAGACGAGCGGAGACATGCTGCACTCGACACCGTATCCGAGGGTCAGTTGATACTCAGCAGACGAGCGGAGCCATGTTGCGCTCGACGCCGTATCTCAGGATTAGTTGATACTCCATCAAATGGCATACTGACGCAAGGCGAACATGAAGCCAAGTCGACCCCCCCCCCCCCTACTGATGCAGCGTCACATCCACCCCAACCTAATCTAGACCGACATAGCCCCTCGGTCCGGTCTGACTTGGTTCAGACATCCATGTTACCCATACTGACGTCACAACGAAGGCAAAGACAGCGGAACAGCCATTGACGCAAATGACAGAGGTAATGCCACTCAGTCCACTATTGGATGAGGAGTTTACTATGGGAGCGCCGCACATCGGGTCGGCGGCTGGTGACGCAGATTTGCCTATCCAGTTAAAGCACTGGCTTAAAAGCTTTCATGGGAACCGGTGGAAGTTGAGAGCAATGGCCAGTGCACCATTCTTGCGCAAAATGCCACGACTTCGAATCATCAAGGCCCAAAGCTGCCAAAAACTACGACTAGAGGTCCCAATGCCCAAAAACATGTCATTTATGCTCTTAGTATGGTGCGATATTCGGCTTGGTCTTATAGATCCAGCGGCAGAGGTTCGGCGGTTGTATCCCGACCGCCCACCGGAGCAGAGTGCGGAGAGTGCAACGGCTGGACTTTTCGCTCATTATGCTCAAGAGCGACGGCGTTCAGTTGCGACGCGTGTCCTGAGTAGTTTCTGGGCTGGATCACACGAGCTCCGAGCCATAGCCCAGTATTTGAGAGAACCACTGATCGTCTTTGACGTTAACAGGCATGGCGACGCGCATGTTCAGAGATATATGTACAAGCCTTATCGACTAGAAAATGGAACAGAGCATGAATCTGGTTACGGAGAAGCAATAACAGACAGGGTGGCTCGCGACTATCTTTATGAGTGTCGGTCGCTCCATGCCATGCCAACGATCCTCACATCAAGGCACCACGATCGACACTTCGCCGGAGTGCAACATGGTGAATTGCTACACATCTGGACCACCCAAGGCGACCCTGACCACGCTGACATGTTAGATGACTCATACACGTTGTGGGCATCGGTAAATTCCCTCCTCCCGAAGACGTCTCTGTGGTGGACATCGATGTGCTCTCCAGGGATGATCTCGTGAATCGCGTGTTGATTAAGAAAATTCCCATGCGCGACCGTCTGGACGTTGTACATGCTGGGCTGGGCCTGCCCAGTATGAAACACGACACGATAGATAAGAGGGTCCTTGAAGAGGACATGACCTCTGAAGAGCAGAAGATACATGAGGCGTACGGCGTCGACAAACTTGCTAGTGGTTCACAACCTACGAGTACTGCTGGAGCTCTCGCTGAGGTGCTCCCTCTCCACGAACCGCGCATTTCAATAGGCCAAATTGTTGCGGAAGAGTATTGCAAGATATTCAGCATCACAACACTGGCTGAGGCTCAGGACAGCGACCGCCCTCATCTTCAACTACTTTTGAAAGCGAATCAGGATGCTTTTCTAACTTGGTCCACACGTCTCCGTGATTTGCTGAAGATTCCTATGATGGGGAGACGTAAAACTAACGTCGCGAAGATCTGAGACTGGCTGCTGAGCAACTCGCAAGCTACCCGACATCGCTTTGCATACCTCCTCTACCGTGAGCTCGAGGCGAAACAATGGTTGGTGCACGATCTACTCAAGTGGGGCCGCTACGAAGCTTATCATGAACACGTCAGCGCTCCAGATCGTATTTTACAAGCCGAAGGTCTCCCCGTTGATGCCCGAACGATCTGTGAACGTATGTACAATGGATACTACTCACGCCACCTGTAGTGGATCTAACTTGACTCACTACGTTTGCTTACACGTTGCGCTACGTGTATGAGGAAGCGTAGGTACTTACTAATAACTTGAGTTAATTATACTTGAGTACTCAAGTATAATATAAATCAAATAAAGACTCTAAGTGACTTAGTTTAGGTAAAATGAGAACTGTATTGTTTGTAAATTGATCTTCCTCTAAAATCTGCTAAAACTGTTTATCATCTATGAAAGGGGTTGACAGTGGCTGGCTGTCAGAGCCCCGCCAATATGCACGTCTCTAATTGGTAGAAAGATGCTGCTTTCTACCAATAGGATCTTTGGGTAGGTGTGAACCACTCATTGTGGTGGTCCACTTCGATGTATCCATTGGTGTAACTTACACCAAGGTGAGGAAATATCTAAAATTTTTAACAGATATTTTATCTGTTAAAATCACAAGTGGCTACAAGCCACTTGTGCGTGTAACCCGTTACACCACCCGACGGACGCTCAGTTCACTCTTGCAGCCTCGATGCAACACTGGGAGCGACCACGACGCTTGGTGGCACGGGACCACTGTCGTGATAACTATATTGGCAGACCGGACGAAGAGTGGACAATTTCCACATATTACCCTACGTTATTGCTACGTGGTTTGCTACACCGATGGGTTGCGTGCCTCGTGGTCCTCGTCTTGTATGGCGCCACGAGTACTCCTTCGTAGAGAACCTCTGTTACTATGTTCTTTCCACTGGGGACTTGATGCTGGCACTGAGGGCACCCTCGGGGCTAACGTGGACGGATTGTGAAACTACTGGTATGCTTCACATCCGTTCCCATCATCACTAAAGGGCCCGTCGGCCCACAACAACGAGACGGTGGTCCTCTCTACACCGTCGATCTTGGAAGTCTCTGCAAGCGTGACGCGAAGTGGCTCCTCAGAAAATTACCCAAGCGCGTATCCGGTAACCCTACCTGCGATGGGTCCAGATAAAGACATGCGACGCTGGAGATCGTCCACCATGGTGGAGAGCAGGGGCACGCACAAGCTGAGAGCCCAAGCCGGTGGAGGTGGAGTGCGGAAGGAGGCTGCCCGAGAACGCCTGATGATGAAGCATACTGAACCCAAGTCATCTCCAGAATCTCCAGTTTCACGACTCCAGACGAAGAAAACTCCGAACGCCAAGTTCCGGATGCCGACCTCCTGACGGAGCGACCACATGCGACCAGTCGCCACCTGATTTGTACCGAGAAAGTCCGGAGATGTACCCAGAAAGTCCTTCCAAGTTTCAAGTATAGTCCAGTCAAGATGTTAACGACCGACCAAGACGACCGACCATGATATGTTATACACCGACCAGATTCCTGCCCTATCCATGACCTGCTCGGCGCGCGACGTGATTACGCCACGCCCGACTATAGTGAAACCAAGATAAAAGAGCTGATTCCAGAGAGAACAGTAGATACAGAAGCCTAAGAAAAGATAACCAGAGAGTTCAATTTGCCAAGAAGGGCGCAAGTGCTTCCCCGTCCCCAGGGACGAGGTGTGCTGTCAAGTAAGCGAGAGGTACAAGCCTCGACCGGAGGGATTAACCCTGCCGGCGGCCCTAAGCTACAAGACCTGCGTTTGGACGCGTCGTGACCGCGAATACCGCCGTGGAACTCTCCCAAAGGCTAAGACCAAGTTAGGCGGTGATCGGGCGACGCGCGCTCCGAAGTGACCTGTCCTATTTCGTATTCCAGTTGTTGGTCCTTCGTTCGGATGTCCCATTTCATATTAACTGCGTTTCTAGGAGGTTGTGTGTAGTCACCCCTGGATCCGATCGATTGACTACTGTGTGATAGGATTGTATATTGTTTGACCGGAGGTTGTTCTCCTTTTGGAGTTGAACGTTTGGAAAGTCTTCCGCCTGGAGCTAATTATCTCCTTGTGGAAGCTGGTGCGCGTGAGTGAGGGGTGCTTTCGGACTCGACCGGTGGTTCGGAAGAAACTCCAGTAGACCGGTGTACGGGGCCCCCGCTCAAGGGCCCCCAAAAGAATAAGTAGCGGCTGTATATTTGCATATTTGCATATTAACTCTCTGATTTTGAAGGTTTGGCTGGAAGGATCTGCTTGTGATCTCAACCCCAGTCGTGGAGACCTACGTTTGAAATAACGTAAGCGCTCTACACCCAAGACCTTATAATTGTGAAGACAACTCACCAGGTGAAGTTCGTTCTATTGAAGATAAACGACACCTACAGGGATTCACAAGGTCACACGCCACCTCCGTTTGGAGTATCTAGTGCTACTTCCGGAGTCTGCCCCCATTGGGAAATCCGGAAGGAGTAGTAATTCTCCGGACGGGTGGCCCCGTGGCATCGTGCTATACACCTGGGCGGCAAAAGGCGCTCACCTGCCTCGCCACAATGCAACCAGGCTGCTGACTACCTGACGTCGAAGACGCTGCTCTCAGTGAGTCCTGGACCGTCCAGGATCCAGAAGAGTTAGTTCACTTGGAGCGAGTGTCGAGGATTGCAGAGAAGTTGATGAAGCCAAAGGTCGTTCCCCTGGACGGAGATCAATCTCAGCATCCGGACACATCGACCCAGACGGAGGAAGCAGCGGAGGTGGCTAGAGACGCACAGTCCACACCACTCTCACACGCGGCGAAGGTCTTCGCTGTGTTGACGTGGTCACGAGCTATGAACGGGGAGTGTTTTAACCCAGAACTCGACGGTGATACCTCTCCAAATGCTGGCAAGCCTGGAAGAACCATGCCTCCTTTGGAATATCAGGCCGAACGATTTAAACGCACTCGGACTCACCAGGATCGGGACCCTTACCTGTCTGAGATCAAGTCGTTCCTGAAAGGGGACGCCGAGAGGTTTTCGCCGAGGAGACTCCGCAAGATCGCAAAGGTGGCAGATTTGTTCGCGCTAGATGCACGGGACGTCCTCTACCGTCTAGCTCGTTCGACCCGAGACCGCCCGCGTGACTTTGCAGACGAACCGAGATTGATGGTACCGTAGTCCGTACGCCCAGACATGCTGCATTACGCGCATGAAGACTTTCAAGGCGGTCACCCACGGATCACCCGGACTTACGAGAAGCTCCGTTCGGAGTTCTACTGGCCGGGGATGTACGCTGATATTGAACGCTGCGTGACGGAGTGTGTCGACTGTGCAAGTGGCAAGGAACGGCCTCCCAACGGAGGTCCGTCGCCCGGTAATATCGAGCCCAGACGCCCTTTTGAAGTTGTCTCGATGGATTTTGCGACTCACATGCCGGAATCCTAACGCGGGAACACTTTCCTGTTGCTGTTCCCAGACGCGTTTTCCGGATTCGTGATGTGTAAGCCCATGAGGTCCACCACTGCTCAGGACGTGGCTGAAGTCTACGAGGAGTGCGTATTCCGGGGGTTCGAGGCGAGCTCCATGGTCAGACATGATCAGGACCCCCGCTTCATGAGCGAAGTCTTCACGCGATTTCGAGAACTTTTGGGGAGCAAGCAACGGGTTACTCTCGTGTATCGTCCGCAAGCTAATGGTCAACAGGAGCGGTCCGTCCAGACCGTCGTTCGAAAGTATCCGAGCGTACATCGCCGAGGCTGACCAGAGCGACTGGGACGACCACGCGGAGAGGCTCATGTTTGCTCTGAACACCTCGTTCGATGCCACGCGTCCGGATACACCATTCTACCTGGTGCACGGCTGGGACGCTCAAAGGACGTTGTTGTCGGCTATGTTGGGTCCGAAACCCTCTAGCGTTCCGGAGAGAACAGCTTACGAGTGGCGTCGGAAGATTCAGCGGGAGTACAGTAATGTGAAAGCATGTGTTGAGGACTTGCAGAAGAAGGCGAAGTGTCAGCGTTCGGAAGCCCAGACGCAGAAGTGGAGAGAGTTGTCCGAGAGACTAAAGTCTGGATTCGAGAAGAGGGTGGACAAACCGAATTACGGCTTGTCTTTTGGTAATGAAGTTGGCAGCTTCCGAGCTGAAGTCATTCAGCTCGCTCTCCGCTAGAGACCCGGCCTCTGCGTGGTTCTTCGCGGTGTCAGCACCCTGCGCAGACCTGTGGTCTTTGTCCTTGTTGTTGGAGGAGTCTGCGCCCTGCGCAGACTCATGCGTTTTGTTCGTTGTTGTCGCGGCTGACACTGTGCAGGTGTCAGCGGTTTTCTGCTGCTGCTGTATTGCTGTCGTAGATCCTCCCCCAATTAAAGTGGGAGCCACCACTCCGAGTAAACTCGGCAGACGTGGATGCCGCATGGCAGTCGCGTAGAACGGTGTATGCCCGATCAAGGCATGCACCGAGTTGTTGATGGCGAATTCCGCCATCGACAAACACTCGCTCCAGTATTGCAACGAGTGGGCGTAGCTCTTCAGAATGTCGACGAGCACGCGGTTCACGCGCTCGATTTGGCCGTCCGTCTGCGGATGGTCCGCAGTCGACATTGAAAGTTGGCTCCCAAAAAGTGTAAACACTTCTTGCCACAGGTTCGCTGTGAAGCGCGGGTCTCTGTTCGACACGATGTCGGACGGTATGCCATGGTGTTTAAACACCATGTCGACGAACAGACGGGCCGTCTGCTTCGCGGTCACTTCTGCCGGCACCGCAGCAAGATGTACCATCTTGCTGAAGCGGTCTACAAAGACCACAACACCGGTATTCCCTCCGCTGTCCGGGGGAAGACCAAAGATGAAGTCCAATGACATGGACTTCCAACACTCCGACGGAGTCGGTAGTGATTGTAACGGAGCCTGCGCGAATGGCGCAGGCTTTACGCGTTGGCATACCTCGCAAGCACGGATGTACTTGCGCACCCACTTATACTGTGGTGCCAGTAGAAATCGCGCGTGAGAAGGACGTATGTCTTCTCACGTCCGAGATGTCCCGCTGTCGGGGCATCATGGTATTCGTACATGCTCCTGAGTCGCAGGTCATGGTCATTCGGCACGACAACGGTCTACTTCCAAGCAAATACACTCGGAACTTTGCGAGTGCGTACTTCATGGCAAGGAGTTCCTTGTCATGCACCGGATAGATGCGCTCAGCTGGCTACAGCTGACGCGATTGGTAGTAGACGACACGATCATGGCCCTCGTGATCGTGCTGCATCAACGCGCATCCGATCGCGAAATCGGATGCGTCACACACTACGTGAAATGGGCGATCTTGGTCAGCCACTGCCAAGATCGGCGCCTCAGTCAAGCCCCACTTGATTGCATCGAATGTCGTTTGGCAATCGGCTGTCCAATTCCACACAGCTTCTTTCGTAAGAAGTTGTGACAGCGGGCGGATCTTGCCCGCGTAATCCTCCACGTACTTGCACAAGTACGTGGCCAAGCCAAGGAACTGCCTCAGTTCCTTGACACTTGAAGGCGTTGGCCATTCGTTAACCACTCTGACCTTTTCCGGGTAGGGCGAACACCATTCTTCCCTACGAGATACACGAGGACGGGTATCTCGCTCGCCCCGAAGATACACTTCTTCAGGTTCGCGTAGAGCTTCCGGAGATGCACCCTGTGCATCTCTAGGTCGGTCTTCCCGTCCACAGCCCGGCTGTGGATGAACACATCGTCGAAGTAGCTCGGTGCGAAGTCGCGCACCGAGCGCAACAAGTGCGTCACGCACCTGTTGAAGATCGCAGGGGCGTTCTGAAGCCCCTGCGGCATTACCAGCCATTCCCAGAGCATGCCGCTTGGCGTGCTCACTGCCGTGAGAGGGATATCGCTCTCACGCATTATGATCTGATAGAATCCATCTCGTAAGTCGAGAGCACGGTAAACGGTGCTCCCGGCCATCGAATCGATGATAACATCTTTTCGCGGTATCGGCGTCTGCGCCGGTACCGTCGCATCGTTCAGCTTGTTGTATGCATGAACGATGCGCCATCCGCCCTGTGGCTTTTTGACACAGAACGTCGGAGCACTGTGCGGGGACTTTGATTCCCGCACTTGTCCTGCTTTGCGACGACTTTCAAAGAAGTCGTCGATCACTTTCACTTGCTCTCGCGGCAGTGGCCACTGCCGCGTGACACAGTACTTCGTGCCCGGCACGAGATCAATCTCGTGCTGAATGCCCTTATCCTGCGGAAGCTCCGCAGGAATCTCCTCCGGGAGTACGTCTTTGTACTCCCTCAGTAATTCGTAATAGGGACTCGACTTCAGCGAGTCCCAACCTTTTTTCTCGAAGCGCTCTCGCTTCGTCTTCGCACTGAGAGTGAAGACACTCTCAGTGGTACTTCCCATGAAGAGCTGTCTCAGCTCTTCGCTCTCGCTCTCCGTTCTTTCGCAGTTCGAAAGAACGCAGACCTGCTCGATGCGTCCATCGTGCAAGTCGCGCGTGAAGCGCTTCCAGCTCATGGCTGGAAGCGACCTCAACTCCGACGCCGTCGTTGGAGGATTAGCGAGTTCCATGGCACGACACTGGAATCCAGTATCGGTGCGCGTCAAGACGCTTAGCGTCTCGACATTCGGCGTCACCACCTCAGTCTGCCCAGCAGACTGTTCTTGTTACCTCTCGGTCCCGGACCGAGACTTGCGCAGCGTTCTCCGCATGCGCCGTCTTCTTGTTGTGCGGAGCCCGGCTCCGCACAGTTGTCCTTCTGGTCCAGGCCCGGCCGTGGACAGTTGTTCGCCGGCGGACCCTGTCCGCGGGTGCGCGGTATCAAGCCCGGCTTGACCGCATTTTCCTTCGTGCAGCCCGGCTACACGGAAATGTGTCTCTTCGCCGGCAGACCCTGTCTGCGGGCGCGCGATATGAAGCCCGGCTTGATCACATGGCGCTTCGTCGTGCAGCCCGGCTGCACGACAGCATGTCAATTGCGTCAGTGCGGTACGTTTGTAACCGTCCGCACTGTTTGCAGCGTCAACTCCCGGAGTTGACACGCCTTCGTCACCTCGACGCCATTCATTGGCGGAGCCCCTCATGACCGAGCGTCGTCGTCGACCTGACCTCTTCGGGTCAGGGACTGTCCCTTACACACTTGAATGTGAGTGTTGGTTCCCGGAACCAACACATCTTTTTCTTTTGACGTCGGCAGCAATCGCGCACTTCCTGGGCAGTCCGGGACAGCAGCATTAAGCGCTGTCTCGACTGGTAAGCCGCGCGCACCTGCTGGTGCGTGCGCTGCGGTAACAGGTCCATCGCTCTCTGTTCCGTTGTCGCGACCGAAGTGCACGAGTGTGCGCTTCTTCCGGTGTATTACCTGATCATGCCGCGCAAGCCACGGCATGCCCATAACAACGTCGAACTGATCGTCCAGGTCCAGGACGGTAAAGTGTTCGACAAACACCCGTTGATTGTACGAGAAGCGCACGTTCACGACGCGCTTCTCGGTCTTCACGATGGCACCTGTTACCAGTCGTACCTCCAGAAGACTTCGAGGTACATTCATCTCCTCGAAGTCAAGACTCGGTAAACTCCGCAGTCAAACAAAGTTGTTCGACGCGCCTGAATCTACCAAAGCTCGAAGAGAGTCACTCGCTCTCTTCGAGTAAACCTTCAAGATGACTAGGTTCGGCCTGTCATCTTGTTTCTTGCAGTGAGAGCTGGTCTCACTGGGGGCTGCAGTCCTCAGTGTCGCGTGCCCGATGTCGGCACGCGCGACTGCATTACCAGTAGGGCGCCCCGCGCCTACTGAATGTTCACGTTGTTTGTTTGTTCGCGGCGATGCCCGGCATCGCCACGACGGCCACCATTGTAGTGCACGGGAGCCGTGCACTCTCTGGTAAAGTGACCGATCCTTCCGCAACGGAAGCATCGCACATTACTTCCGTGCTGCTGGTAGCCAGCAGCCGTTGCATTCGAGAGGTCCGTTGGTTCCGGACCTCCCGTGCTCATTACCGGGCGCGGTTGCGAACGCAAGGGTGATTGCAGCTTCGAGAGGACTCGGGTACTCTCGGAAGAGATAGGTCTTCATAGGCCCATCTATCAGTCCCTTCATGAACGTGACGACTTTAGTCGCCTCGTCAATTGGATTAGTCACGATATTTGAGACCAAGTATCGTCCACATTGCGCGTAAGCATGGACGTCATGCTTACCCTGCCGCAGGTCGAGAAACTCCGCCCTCGACCGGAACTCATTTTGCGGGAGCTCAAACGCTTGTCTGAGCTCCTCTTTGGATATTTCGTACGTGCTGAAGCACGTAGGATCGGAGAGTCGGCGTCCGTATGCCCAACCCCTCGCTCGTCCGCCAAGACATGACGTGGCGAACGCAACCTTTGACAACGGGTCGACGATGCGTCGAGCCGCTATGGCTGTGTCGAGCTCGACAAGCCAGCCGAGGAGAGGCTCGCCCTCTCTTCCCACGTAATTGCTTACGCTCAACTTTAATGGTTGAGCACGCGGTGTCGTCCCTGACGACGCCGTCACTGAGGAAGCAGCATCACGCTGCTCCTTCATGATGAAGCCCAGAGCAACACCATGTTGCTCCGTCGGCGATAGCGTACGCAGCATCGTAGCTATCGCCGCTTCTCCAATGACTGTTGACAGTCGTTGGAGGGCCTCCCACTCTGGGTCCGACAGGTGGGGGCAGTCAGCGCGTGCAACATGCGTTGCAGGCGTGTTGGAGCTCTCCATGGGCACCTCCGTGCTCATGTGGTTCTCGGCTCCGCGTTCGTACACCGCGTACGAACGTCAAGCAGTCGGTCGTTGGACGGACTACAAAGTGCTACCAGGTGTAGCGGGTCTAACTTGACTCACTACTTTAGCTTACACGTTGCGCAACGTGTATGAGGAAGCGTAAGTACTTAGTAATTACTTCGGTTAATTATATTTGAATACACAAATATAAGTTAACTTAGACAAGACTCCAAGTAGCTAGTTTAAGGTAAAATGAGAACTGTATTGCTTGTAAATTGATCTTCCTCTAAAATCTGCTAAAACTGTTTATCATCTATAAAAGGGTTGGCAGCGGCTGGCTGTCAGAGCCCCGCCAATATGCACGTCTCTAATTGGTAGAAAGATGCTGCTTTCTACCAATAGGATCTTTGAGTAGGTGTGGACCACTCATTGTGGTGGCCCATTTCAATGTATACATTGGTGTGTCTTACATCAAGGCGAGGAAGTATCTAAAACTTTTAACAGATATTTTATCTGTTAAAATCACAAGTGGCTTGTAGCCATATCTGCGTGTAACCCCGTCACATCCTTGCAGACACTTACCGCGTCACGTTCCTTATCCGACACCCCCGAACTCTCGGTCTCCGAAAGTCGGTCAGTCTGCGCTGGACGCGGCTTCCCAAATTGCGCACCAGGTTCAGGCTGAAGGCGTACCATATGGACCTGGTCCGAGCCAACTGGCGGCCTGGTGAGTAGTTTCTTGACCCATGGATAATCAGGAGTCTGAAAGCATGGTGGCTCAGAATGCTACTGGATCCGAGCAAGTTGTTATTCCCGCTTCATCAGTTCCCTCGAGTTGGTGTTCTCGTAAATCATCACCTGCCACTCCTTGTATTTGCGCAACCCCGGACGAACGAATCTTCCAGCCACCGGGAATCTTCCAAACTCCACAACCCGAGCCACTGATGTTCGCGAATCAATCCAGACCGTCTTGTCCGAAATATTCACCACCTTTACTGTCACCCTGCGATCATCTCGACCGGTCCACACGACGTCGCGTTGTGGGTTGCTCTGACCGTAGTCAATCCGAACAACCGCTGATTCACCCGGACGCAAGTACAAGCTCTCCTTCGGGGTGACCGCCAAATACAGTCCACGATGCATGTGATTCGCACTCCTTCCTGCTAACAACACAGTCTCTTCACCCGGAACCTTGACTAGACCTTCCTGAGTGTAACGGGGTTACACGCACAAGTGGCTCCAAGCCACTTGTGAATCTAACAGATAGGTTATCTGTTAAAAGTTTTGGATACTTCCTCACCTTGGTGTAAGACACACCAATGGATACATTGAAGTGGGCCACCACAATGAGTGGTCCACACCTACTCAAAGATCCTATTGGTAGAAAGCAGCATCTTTCTACCAATTAGAGACGTGCATATTGGCGGGGCTCTGACAGCCAGCCGCTGCCAACCCTTTCATAGATGATAAACAGTTTTAGCAGATTTTAGAGGAAGATCAATTTACAAGCAATACAGTTCTCATTTTACCTTAAACTAGCTACTTGGAGTCTTGTCTAAGTTAACTTATATTTGTGTATTCAAATATAATTAACCGAAGTAATTACTAAGTACTTACGCTTCCTCATACACGTTGCGCAACGTGTAAGCTAAAGTAGTGAGTCAAGTTAGACCCGCTACACCTGGTAGCACTTTGTAGTCCGTCCAACGACCGACTGCTTGACGTTCGTACGCGGTGTACGAACGCGGAGCCGAGAACCACATGAGCACGGAGGTGCCCATGGAGAGCTCCAACACGCCTGCAACGCATGTTGCACGCGCTGACTGCCCCCACCTGTCGGACCCAGAGTGGGAGGCCCTCCAACGACTGTCAACAGTCATTGGAGAAGCGGCGATAGCTACGATGCTGCGTACGCTATCGCCGACGGAGCAACATGGTGTTGCTCTGGGCTTCATCATGAAGGAGCAGCGTGACGCTGCTTCCTCAGTGACGGCGTCGTCAGGGACGACACCGCGTGCTCAACCATTAAAGTTGAGCGTAAGCAATTACGTGGGAAGAGAGGGCGAGCCTCTCCTCGGCTGGCTTGTCGAGCTCGACACAGCCATAGCGGCTCGACGCATCGTCGACCCGTTGTCAAAGGTTGCGTTCGCCACGTCATGTCTTGGCGGACGAGCGAGGGGTTGGGCATACGGACGCCGACTCTCCGATCCTACGTGCTTCAGCACGTACGAAATATCCAAAGAGGAGCTCAGACAAGCGTTTGAGCTCCCGCAAAATGAGTTCCGGTCGAGGGCGGAGTTTCTCGACCTGCGGCAGGGTAAGCATGACGTCCATGCTTACGCGCAACGTGGACGATACTTGGTCTCAAATATCGTGACTAATCCAATTGACGAGGCGACTAAAGTCGTCACGTTCATGAAGGGACTGATAGATGGGCCTATGAAGACCTATCTCTTCCGAGAGTACCCGAGTCCTCTCGAAGCTGCAATCACCCTTGCGTTCGCAACCGCGCCCGGTAATGAGCACGGGAGGTCCGGAACCAACGGACCTCTCGAAATGCAACGGCTGCTGGCTACCAGCAGCACGGAAGTAATGTGCGATGCTTCCGTTGCGGAAGGATCGGTCACTTTACCAGAGAGTGCACGGCTCCCGTGCACTACAATGGTGGCCGTCGTGGCGATGCCGGGCATCGCCGCGAACAAACAAACAACGTGAACATTCAGTAGGCGCGGGGCGCCCTACTGGTAATGCAGTCGCGCGTGCCGACATCGGGCACGCGACACTGAGGACTGCAGCCCCCAGTGAGACCAGCTCTCACTGCAAGAAACAAGATGACAGGCCGAACCTAGTCATCTTGAAGGTTTACTCGAAGAGAGCGAGTGACTCTCTTCGAGCTTTGGTAGATTCAGGCGCGTCGAACAACTTTGTTTGACTGCGGAGTTTACCGAGTCTTGACTTCGAGGAGATGAATGTACCTCGAAGTCTTCTGGAGGTACGACTGGTAACAGGTGCCATCGTGAAGACCGAGAAGCGCGTCGTGAACGTGCGCTTCTCGTACAATCAACGGGTGTTTGTCGAACACTTTACCGTCCTGGACCTGGACGATCAGTTCGACGTTGTTATGGGCATGCCGTGGCTTGCGCGGCATGATCAGGTAATACACTGGAAGAAGCGCACGCTCGTGCGCTTCGGTCGCGACTGCGGAACAGAGAGCGATGGACCTGTTACCGCAGCGCACGCACCAGCAGGTGCGCGCGGCTACCAGTCGAGACAGCGCTTAATGCTGCTGTCCCGGTTCGCCCAGGAAGTGCGCGATTGCTGCCGACGTCGGAAGGAAAAGATGTGCTGGTTCCGGGAACCAACACTCACATTCAAGTGTGTAAGGGACAGTCCCTGATCCGAAGAGGTCAGGTCGACGCACCCTCGGTGATGCGGGGCTCCGCCAATTACTGGCGTCGACGTGACAAAGGCGTGTCAACTCCGGGAGTTGACGCTGTAAACAGTGCGGACGGTTGCAAACGTACCGCACTGACGCAATTTGCATGCTGTCGTGCAGCCGGGCTGCACGCCGAAGCGCCATGCGATCAAGCCGGGCTTGATATCACGCGCTCGCTGACAGGGTCTGCCGGGGAAGGAACACATTTCCGTGCTGCCGAGCTACACGAAGGAACATGCGGTCAAGCCGGGCTTGATACCGCGCGTCAGCGGACAGGGTCCGCCGGCGAACAACCGTCCACGGCCGGGCCTGGACCAGAAGAACAACTGTGAGCCGGGCTCCACAACAAAGACGGCGCATGCGGAGAACGCTGCGCAAGTCTCGGTCCGGGACCGAGAGGTAACAAGAACAGTCTGCTGGGCAGACTGAGGTGGTGACGCCGAATGTCGAGACGCTAAGCGTCTTGACGCGCACCGATACTGGATTCCAGTGTCGTGCCATGGAACTCGCTAATCCTCCAACGACGGCGTCGGAGTTGAGGTCGCTTCCAGCCATGAGCTGGAAGCGCTTCACGCGACTTGCACGATGGACGCATCGAGCAGGTCTGCGTTCTTTCGAACTGCGAAAGAACGGAGGCGAGAGCGAAGAGCTGAGACAGCTCTTCATGGGAAGTACCACTGAGAGTGTCTTCACTCAGTGCGAAGACGAAGCGAGCGCTTCGAGAAAAAGGTTGGGACTCGCTGAAGTCGAGTCCCTATTACACTACTGAGGGAGTACAAAGACGTACTCCCGGAGGAGATTCCTGCGGAGCTTCCGCAGGATAAGGGCATTCAGCAGATTGATCTCGTGCCGGGCACGAATACTGTGTGTCACGCGGCAGTGGCCACTGCCGCGAGAGCAAGTGAAGTGATCGACGACTTCTTTGAAAGTCGTCGCAAAGCAGGACAAGTGCGGAATCAAAGTCCCGCACAGTGCTCCGACGTTCTGTGTCAAAAGCCACAGGGCGGATGGCGCATCGTTCATGCATACAACAAGCTGAACGATGACGGTACCGCGAACGCCGATACCGCGAAAAGATGTTATCATCGATTCGATGGCCGGGAGCACCGTTTACCGTGCTCTCGACTTACGAGATGGGTTCTATCAGATCATAATGCGTGAGCGATATCCTCTCACGGCAGTGAGCACGCCAAGCGGCATGCTCTGGGAATGGCTGGTAATGCCGCAGGGGCTTCAGAACGCCCTGCGATCAACAGGTGCGTGACGCACTTGTTGCGCTCGGTGCGCGACTTCGCGCCGAGCTTCGATGATGGATGTTTCATCCACAGCCGGGCTGTGGACGGGAAGACGACCTAGAGATGCACAGGGTGCATCTCCGGAAGCTTCTACGCGAACCTGAAGAAGTGTATCTTCGGGGCGAGCGAGATACCCGTCCTCGTATCTCGTAGGGAAGAATGGTGTTCGCCCTACCCGGAAAAGGTCAGAGTGGTTAACGAATGGCCAACGCCTTCAAGTGTCAAGGAACTGAGGCAGTTCCTTGGCAATACGTAAAATTGCGCATTGGAGGATTACGCGGGCAAGATCCGCCCGCTGTCACAACTTCTTACGAAAGAAGCTGTGTGGAATTGGGCAGCCGATTGCCAAAAGGCATTCGATGCAGTCAAGCGGGGATTGACTGAGGCGCCGATCTTGGCAGTGGCTGACCAAGATCGCCCATTTCACGTAGTTTGTGATGCATCCGATTTCGCGATCGGATGTGCGTTGATGCAGCACGATCACGAGGGCCGTGGTCGTGTCGTCTACTACCAATCGCGTCCGCTGAAGCCAGCTGAGCGCATCTATCCGGTGCATGACAAGGAACTCCTTGCCATGAAGTATGCACTCGCAAAGTTCCGAGTGTATTTGCTTGGGAGTAGACCATTTGTGGTCTACACCGACCATGCATCACTGCGCACCGCAGTGAAGTCGCCACACATATCACAAAAAATGGCGAGATGGCTCTCATTCTTTGTGGAGTATAACTTCTGGGTCGAATACAAACCCGGAAGATTGAATGTAGTGGCCGACGCGTTATCACGTCGGCCGGACTACGCAGAAGCTGCTGACGTCAATGCCATTGACGCCATGCGATCGAGCAAACCCACATCGTCTCTGTTGGACGATGTGAAGGTCGCGTACGCGCACGACGCGGACGCGAAGCTCTTGCTGGCCTATGGCACAGCGCCTTCTGACAAGTCCCGTCAGAAGCTGCCCAAGCACCTTCGAGCGCGTGCACACCGATATCGGGTGCACGACGGACTGCTTCTTTATAATGCAGTCGACGACAACGCGGATCGCGTTATCGTGCCAAATGACCATGACCTGCGACTCGGGATCATGTACGAGTATCATGATGCCCCGACTGCGGGACATCTCGGACGTGAGAAGACTTACGTCCTTCTCACGCGCGACTTCTACTGGCACCACCAGTATCAGTGGGTGCGCAAGTACATCCGTGCTTGCGAGGTATGCCAACGCGTAAAGCCTGCGCCATTCGCGCAGGCTCCACTGCGATCACTACCGACTCCGTCGGAGGGCTGGAAGTCCATGTCTTTGGACTTCATCTTTGGTCTTCCCCCGGATAGCGGAGGGAACACCGGTGTTGTGGTCTTTGTAGACCGCTTCAGCAAGATGGTACATCTTGCTGCGGTGCCGGCAGAAGTGACCGCGAAGCAGACGTCCCGTCTGCTCGTCGACATGGTGTTCAAACACCATGGCATGCCGTCCGACATCGTGTCGGACAGAGACCCGCGCTTCACAGCGCACCTGTGGCAAGAAGTGGTTACACTGCTTGGGAGCCAGCTTTCCATGTCGACTGCGGATCATCCGCAGACGGACGGTCAAACCGAGCGCGTGAATCGCGTGCTCGTCGATATTTTGAAGAGCTACGCTCACTCGTTCCAATACTGGAGCGAGTGCTTATCGATGGCAGAGTTTGCCATCAACAACTCAGTGCATGCCTCGACCGGGCATACACCGTTCTACGTGAATGCCATGCGGCATCCACGCCTACCGAGTTTACTCGGGCGATGGCTCCCACTTTAAGTGGGGAGGATCTACGACTGCAATACAGCAGCAGAGAAAACCGCTGACACTTGCACAGTGTCAGCTGCAACAATGGACAAACCATTACAGGTCTGCGGGGCGCAGACTCACAACAAGGCCAACGATCACGGGTCTGCGCAGGGAGCAGACACCGCAAAGAACCACGCAGAGGCCGGGCCTCTAGCGGAGAGCGAGCTGAATGACTTCAGCTCGGATACAATCAGTTTCATCACCAAAAGACAAGCCGTGATTCGGTTTGTCCAAGACACAATAGCAGCTTCTGTTGATCAACAGAAGCTGAACGCAGACAATGCGGGCAGAGGCAACACAAATGAATTTAAAGTTGGTTCATTGGTTTTGTTAGCTACACAAAACCTGCCTGAACATGCAGTTTCGGATTTCGGAGCAAGCTTGCTTTGCTCCGCGCTTCATCGGGCCGTTCACTGTGTTGGCACGGCACGGCAACGCATACACGCTGCTTATACCGTCTAGCATGCGCCTCCATCCGACCTTTACGTCGGACGGCTGAAGCCATACCTGCAGCACGAGCCATCCTAGCTCGGCGGACCCGAAGCAAACCTCGGCAGGAGCCGAGGCAGAAGCGGAGGACTTGGCCTCGGCGACGCGCGCAGCCTCTCCTCCAGCGCGCGGACGCGCTGTGGAGCAACCCTTCATCTGGGGCCCCAGCTCGACCTGGATATTCGAGGCGGTCTGCGAGACCTGCCGCGACTTGTTCTGGTTCGCCAGCTCCTGTTTCCAGGGCGGCGAACCCAGCGCCACAGACGCTCCGACGGTCACCCGGTCGTGGAGAGCGCATACTGATCACCCGGGGCTGATCATACACGGGGCGATGTTCCCACCGCCACCGCCGATCCGTGACGCCTGCGGCTCAACCTGCTGGATTGTTGAGCGATTGTTGATAGGTATCCCGAAAACGAACCCTCAAGGGCCTCGTTTTCGTATTCGATGGAGAGATTTCCTCACATAGGAGCCGCGGAACGTCTTGGCTGAGGACGTTCCGGAAGTGTGAGGGCGCGAAGAAGCAGTACGCGCTGGTGCAGCAGAAGTAATACGAGCGCTGCGATCATCATGCGCCAGACCCTCACGTGCTAAGACTAGCACGGAGCTCTTGAGACTCTCGGGCACACGGAACGACGTTACCCGTTCAGTCACGTCGCTCCAAGCGGACCGCGCCGCAAACACTTCGTGCACTGAAAGCCCTCGGCAGCGCACGGCACATTTGCCTCCTCAGCAGCAACATGAAGTTGCTCAGCTCCACGCTTCGAGTACGTCTCAAGAAGCGATCGCACTGCTGCTTAATCCGATCACGGTAAGCACTCGGCCTCTTGTTGAAGTTTTCAACAAAGGCGTTCCAGCTTTGACAAAGTGCCTGCCATTCGGGCACTTTGCTGCGAGAAGATGTCTTCTTGCTTTGAAACCATCGGAGCTCATGAAAGAGTCCGATGTAGTAATCGCGCCTTTGATGCGTTTCCGCATCAAGTGAGTAGCAGCCACACGTCATCTTTGATGGCGCTGCATACGCTGGCAGCACCTCATTCAGGTACCGAGTTCCCATACCGGTCCGCGATCTCGGACGCGGACGGCATCCATGGATCGCGCGCTGCAGGCGCAGAGACCTTGAGCTTTGACATCACGCGCTGCAGCAGCAGCGCGCGATACGAGAGCCCCAGCGGAAGCGAGTGGGTATCGCTCTCAGTACGCGAACGCTTCGAACTCGAAGCGTCCGATTCGTCCCTTCACGCGGACGAACGATTCTTGGCGTGAGGGTCAGGCGATTCGCTCGACACTGAGTCTTTACGCTTTGAGGGCGAGTCCTCCTCGCCCTCCATGCATCATCGTCGTCGTCGAAGTCGACGACGTCGCCTACTTCGCCTTCTGGCGTTCGAGTAGTCGTCGATGGAGAGATGACTCCCCAGACTTTGCGGACTTCTTCTGGAGACGCGCTCATCGTTGAATGAGCGCGGATTTCTTCTCCAAACGCGGAGAATTGACGAGAGGTCAATTCCGAAGATTGACGTGCGGAGACCCGCGCGTCTAACCTTAAGGGGATGGTGTAACGGTTACGCACAGTGGCTCAAGCCCTTGTGAATTTAACTAGATAGGTTATCTGTTAAAAGTTTTGATACTTCCTCGCCTTGATGTAAGACACACCAATGATACATTGAAGTGGACCACCACAAAGAGTGGTCCACACTACCCAAAGATCCTATTGGTAGAAAGCGCATCTTTCTACCAATAGACGATGCATATTGGCGGGGCTCTGACAGCCAGCCGCTGCCAACCCTTTATAGATGATAAACAGTTTTAGCAGATTTTAGAGAGAGATCAATTTACAAACACAGTTCTCATTTTCTAAACTGCTACTTGGAGTCTTGTCTAAGTTAACTTATATTTGTGTATTCAAATATAATTAACCGAAGTGATTACTAAGTACTCACGCTTCCTCATACACGTTGCGCAACGTGTAAGCTAAAGTAGTGAGTCAAGTTAGACCCACTACACACCCGCACTTGGTCCGCCGCGTCGTCGAAGCCATGCCGATGCTGTTGTCTCTCGAGATGACCGAGCTGAAGCACTTGGCGACCAAGGCGGCTGGGGTCCAAGCGCAGCTGACCGGCTCTGAACGGCCGCGACCAAAGACGCTGCGTCGGTGTCCGAAGCGGAGATGCTGACTACGAGGTCGAATTGCTGGGACGCGACTACGCCCGGATGCTCGAAATGTCTGGATTCCAGAAGCCGCGAAGTCCGAGAGGTCCAGCGGTGAGTGAGCCTGGTCCCAAGCGCGTCCAGCGTGCCGGCTCTCGCATCCCGTCGTCGATCCCGACGCCCGAGTCGCCGCAGTCTGTGTCGTCGTCCGCATTTCGGAATCTGGAGAGCGCGAGACCGGCAGTGTCATCCGCCCGGAAGCTTCGGTCAGTCAGTCTGAGCGTCGTCAAGTCCCTTCGGAACTTCGGGCGGCTCGGACGAGTCGCTTGCAAGTGCCATCGTTCACGGACGTCGAGAGACAGCTCGTCTGGATCATCCGTCTAGGTGGGCCGAGACGCCGGCTCACACATACCCGCCGTTCCGATGGTCACGACTGCGCAGACGGGGCGATGGCTCCGTGGAATCCGCGATGGCCATGTACGTCACCCAGGAGCCTCCTCAGCAGTACACGTGAATCAGGACGATGTCGTTATGTCGGAGTCCGCACGATCACATGCCCGGGGACGGAGGTCGAAGGCATCCCGACGTCACTCCAAACGCGCAAATCCGCCGCCATCCGGGAGCTTCAGTAGCGAGGAAGATCACCGACGCCGCGGGTCCAGTCGTCGCTCCCATCCGAACGCTCATACCGCTCAGCGATCGATCGCGCCTCTGCCAGTTCAGGGAGCACGCAAGTCGCCTTGAACGCAATGTACCAAGTGCAGGAAGCGGTCGCCCGGATGGAGAAGCACCAGGACTCCGCGCTGGAAAAGCTGAACACTAAGCTGGACGGAGAAGTCGCTCGGCGGTTCGGGGCGCAGGCTCGAGACGCCCCTGTGAAGGCAGAATCCACCCGGAGTCCGGCGGAAGGCGCTTGGACACGCCGCGAGGCGGAGAGCCAGGAAGCCGCTCGACTGGAAGCCGCGCACCTGGATCGTGAGCGTGCAGACGCACTCCTGATGCAGTACCGTGCCCAGACGGAGGCATGTCAGGCCGAAGAAGCGCAGCGCGTGGCGGCCATGATGGAGTCCTTGCAACGCGAGCTGGAAGACATGCGCGCGGGACGCGTCCAGGAGCGCGAGGTGGCCAAGAATGTCCAGAAACAGTTGCGCGACCTTCGTGCAACATCCGCCCAGACGCCCCCGCGACCATTCGCATTTAGACCTGATTCGGCAACTCGGGACCCCCATCTGACAACGGAAAATCCAGTGGCGACCAGTCGTCAGGTCAGTCGTCCAGAATCCAGTGGCGTAATCAATGATGACGTAATCAGGGGAGATGTCACACGGACCTCGACGAACCTCGACGAATTCCTGGCGGCCCAGCTTCGGGCGACCATCAGCACCGCCACCAAGACCGACACCGCGCCGGCACGCGTGAAGACCGAGAGCGCCTCCGAGCGCCCCGCACGTGGGCACGCCGAGGTGCGCTCCGACCGGAAGGCGGCGACGGAGAGTGCGCCGCAGCGCACGTCGCAGGTGGACACTGTGAAGCGAATGAAGTCTGCGAACACCAAGTCGACTGAGCGAAAGAGGAGAGGCGCCTCGTCCCGTAAGGAGGAATCCAAGAAACCCCAAACACCGTGGAGATCCGGATAGTTCCGATTCGGACTCGTGCTCCAGTCGAAGTGGCTCGGACTCAGACAGCTCCGACAGCAGCTCCTTTGAGGATGTCGTCCCGAATGCCTGGACTGTTGCAGGACCTGGAGAAACGCTGTTCACGTTCAGACCGTACGTGAATGCAAATGTTCTGGAAGATTTCGATGAGAAGGTGTGGCGAGTCGGGTGAGCGCCTTTTGCCGCCTAGGTGTATAGCACGTAACCACGTGGCTGCCCTTCCAGAGAATTACTCCTCCTTCCGGATTTCCCAATGGGGTCAGACTCCGGAGTAGCACTAAGTGCTCCAAACGGAGTGGCGTGTGACCTGGAATCCCTGTAGGTGTCGTTTATCTTCAATAGAACGAACTTCACCTGGTGAGTTGTCTTCACAATTATAAGGTCTTGGGTGTAGAGCGCTTACGTTATTTCAAACGTACGTCTCCACGACTGGGGTTGAGATCACAAGCAGATCCTTCCAGCCAAACCTTCAAAATCAGAGAGTTAATATGCAAATATACAAATATACAGCCGCTACTTATTCTTTTGCCTCTGAGCGGGGGGGTCCGTACACCAGTCTACTTGGATTTTCTTCCGGATTACTGGTCAAATCGGAAGCGCCCTTCACTCACGGGTACCAGCTCTCACAAGGAGATAATAACTCCAAGCAGAAGACATTAGAAAGCTCAACTCCAAAAGGAGGACAACCTTCAGTCAAACAATATACAATCCTATCACACAGTAGTCAATCGATCGGATCCAGGGGTGCCTACACACAACCTCCTAGAAACGCAGTTAATATGAAATGGGACATCCGAACGAAGACCAACAACTGGAATAGAAATAGGAAGGTCACTTCGAGCGCGCGTCGCCCGATCACCGCCTAACTTGGTCTTAGCCTTTGGGAGAGTTCCACGGCGGTATTCGCGGTCACGACGCTCCAAACGCAGGTCTTAGCAGCTAGGGCCGCCGGCAGGGTTGGTTCCTCCGGCAAGGCTTGTTCCTCTCACTGCTTGACAGCACCACTTCACCCCTAGGGACTCCGCAGCACTTGCGCTCGTCTTGACAAATTGAACTCTCTGATTATATAGTCTGTTAGGCGTGTGTACCTATAATCTCTCTGGAAGTCATTTTATCTTGGTTTCACTATAGTCGGGGCGTGGCGTAATCACGTCGCGCGTCGAGCAGGTCATGGATAGGGCAGGAATCTGGTCGGTGCATAACATATCATGGTCGGTCGTCTTGGTCGGTCGTTAACATCTTGGTCAGGTATACTTGGAAATTTGGAAGAGGTCTTTCTGGGTACAAATCAGGCTGGGACAGGGCGCGACCGGTCGCCCATCGAAGATCTTCGTCCGGAGCCTGGTGTCTGGAATCTCCATCCGGAGTCTGGAGACCAGTGAGTCTGAGTTTGACTTGACTTCACTATGGCGGGGTCCGACGATCTTGAGCAATCTTCCTTGGCTCTCTGTCTGGACTTGCTTAAGCCTTCCGTCTCGCTTGTGCCTTCGCTCTTCTCTTGTGCTCTTCCGTCGCATGTCTTACGGGCCTGTCGCTGGCCGGGTCACTGAGCAGAGACTTGGGCAAATTTTCTGGACCGCTTCGTGTCAACCGTCCTCTCATCCCAATCTTCATGAGTTTACTCCGAACTGATAGGTTGCAATGAGACCGCGCGGCAGGCGGACGAAAATTAGACGCCAGGTGGTCGGATGCGGCAGGGTAGCCCAACTTGCGGAAGTGGTCTCCCTTCTTTGTCCCATATCGCGTCAGCCAATTGGGTCTCAAAACGTCAATCGGAAACTTCTTTCATCGAAACGCAGCCAAATCGCGATTTCCCGTCAGCCAAACAAGACGATGGTGGTCGCGTCTGCAGTGAGCGCCACGAGCGCGCGCTAGTCGGTGTCGACTGGCTCCGGTCCGGCTGGTGAACCTAGGTCCTCGTCGTAGCTAATAGAGGGCAGGATGTGAGATAATGGGTTTGACAGTCGCGCCCGGGGATGCTCAGGACGCCACCGTCCGCAGGTCGGAGTTCCGGCAGCCGAGAGCACCCAAGCGACGGCAACTGACGCTATCCAAACGTTTCGGAACCGGTGATCTCTCCGTTCGCGGAAGGTGAACAGCCATAATGACGACATGATCAAGCCTCGACTGGAACAGGACGCAGCAGTGAAGTCGGGTCGAACTTCAGGAGGAAGTTCTTCGGCTCAACGCGCGCAGCGGTTCAAGCGGACTACTGGGTTTCCAAAGTGGCGGGGCTCCAGAAGAGAACGCGGCCATGGCTCCAGGCGCGTAGCTGACTTCTTCCTGATGGAGGCGTGAGGCGACGTCCGGGCTTGCGCGCTCAAGTCAAGACTTTGGAAGCGGAGTTGAAGGTCAGCGCGGGCTGTCGACCGACCCATACACGGTTGCAGGACCGCGTCTCCAGAGCGCTCATGTGATGAACTTTCTCCACACGCACGCGGCGGTCTGATGAATTGCCTAGGCTCCGGGACCTCTTGGACCATCTGGAGTCTGGAACCCCAGTCCTCCAGAGTGGCAGACTGTCATGCGGTCATGGCCAGCGACAATCGGGATTCCAGGCACCAAGCATCGATCCGGATGGACCCGCCTGCGGACGAGGATGAGGAGACGCGGAGAGTGGGCCGCCTCCGCCGGGTCCTGTCATCGACTTGTCGCAGGGTTCACCGAGTCCAGAGTCCGGGTCCAAGACGCAAGCGTTCGGGTCAAGCGGAGTCCCTTCCCAAGTCCAAGTCCAAGTCGAGCAAGGTGGCCCCGGACCAGGCACAGGAGTTCCCAACAGACTGGGTTCCGGACTCGAACTCTCGGTGCCGTCCAGAGGAGTCGCCTCTGCCTTTGTCCAGCGCTAGGGCGGCGCGCTGGTGGATTATCCTGTCGTCTGGAGGACTGCGTCCGGATCTCCAGCTCCTGATGAAGGATGGTCTGGAGTTTCGGATGCACTGGACCTGATCAATCAGAACAAGTGTCTCCCCCGAGAGTTCCCCTGATCACCTAGTGGCATGTTCGGAGTCGATGATGCGCTGGCACCGTCACTGGATGCGCTGTGGACTAAACAGTGCCGCGCTCGTTACCCTGTCAGTCGCCTCGGTTGCTCTGGACTGTCTGCGCAAGGTCGACGACGATGTTCCGGAATGGGATGGCTCTGCAAGTCTCAGTCAGACTCAGCCGAGCTCAAAGAAGACGAGACGTCGATGATGACGGGCCGGAAGCAAGGACGAAGAATACGACCCTCAGCAAGATTCGGACGGCGGTGTCGACGGAGAATATGACGGGGCAACGGGGATGATGACTCAGGCGAAGTATCCGATCACGGTGAGGCGGACGATGATGATGACGGCTCTCCGGATGGCATCCCTCCTAGCATTGCTAAGCGATCCTCCAAACGTCGACGTCTGAGTCCATCTTCAGCTGAATCGAGTACGGCTCGACCGAAACCGTCAAGTCGTCGGGCAGGAAGAAGTCCAGGTCGGGATCAAGGCGGAGTCCAAGTCTGGAACGATCGAAACGCCGAACCTGGAGGTCCGACTGCACTCGCGGCCATGCTCCAGCCAAATTGACGGCGAAAGAGCGGCGACTGATTAGGTCCCTGGTCAACGAAGTGTCATGGATGTATTTTGGCGTCCGCATGAAGCCTGGTAGTCCGACCGCACATGCACCGTTCCAGACGCCGGGTTTTCCAGACTTCGAGCCGAATCGACACGATCTGGACATCTTGAAAGACCGTTGTCAACCCGACGAGCTCAAGGAATTCCTGGCTACACCCTGGGTCAAGATTTCGGCGAGCAGCGCGAGATTCTTCTTCCACCGGCGCTCCAGTCTCACCAAAGTGCGATCAAGGCAATCGAAGTTGGATCGATTTCATGGAAGACAATTCCGGAGGCGTTTTGGCATGCGCTCCTTGGATCGTGCTGGATCGGGACTGCGACTCCAAGTTCGTCCGAGCTCAGCCTCCCGGCAGCAGAGCCACGAGGCGTCAGGAAGCGGGCTGCCACCAGGAGAAGCACAGACAAGGCCGTCCCGGCCTCCATCTGGAACAGGCCGGGCTTCTGGAAGTTTCCCGAACGTGTCTGCTACTGGATCATGTTGAGTCGAGGACCACACAGCCTGGAACCGACGTCCGCTACACTCTGAAGGAACGAGATGGAGCTTCTGGATGCTCGCAGAGCTGGCTCGTACCGAAAGGACTCTGCTCTTCGGACGACAGGCGCATCGCCCATCTGCCGGAAGATGTTCGCCACTCTGATTCCAGCTGGACAGCGTGAGCTCGATCGAAGATTAATCTCGGACCAAGTCGCAGGCGTAGCGTCTGTACTCATTCTGCGTACTTCCTCTTAGAATACATTTTCTCCTTTTCCTCATTCATATCTTCTTGTCATCTTGAGTCCTGAAGCTCCAAACCTCAAACTCCAAACCTCATCTTTCCAAAACGCTCCACTCATTCTCCCTGAGACTCGAAATACCATATCTGAACTCAGTCGCAAATCTATCGATTCATAGCATTCCGTCGAGGGACACATCCACGCAGTCGATCCAGTTCAGACATGTACTAGGCTCTGGATGATCGTCCCAGCCTGCATCGTCTGGAACCTGGCTCGTGCAGTGCACCTTGATTGAACGCGTACAACAATGCTCCACAACAAGGCTGAGACACGGGCAACCATTCGGGTCGCCGTACCTTTTCCACTTAACGAAGTACTCTCGAGTGCGTCTAGACGTTCGTGTCCGGTTGGACCACTGGAGGTCCAGAATCTTCTCCACTTCATACTCGTCACGCTCTGGAGTCTGGCTCCAGCTGTCCTCCGGAAGTAAGGCCGCGTCGAAGTCATCGTCTCCGGACACTTGACCTCTCCGACTGGACGCTTCGGGAAGAGGGCACGCGGCAAGTCGACTGACGCATGACCAGGGATTAACCCGGTACCCAGTGTCATCAATCTTGAAGCGCGACTCGAAGTCGTCGGCATCTCCTCAATCCGGAAGAGGCCATCCACAGGTGGCAGGCGGTTACGGCTGACACCCGGCTGGACTTTCGGAATGTACAGCCAGACCGAATCTCCTTCTCGCAGACTTCCAGTCGTTCGGACAGTTCTCTCCACTTCTGCGTCTGGACCTCGAACGCTGGCGTTTCGCCTTCTTCTCCAGATCCTCAGCACATGCTTGCGCATAGCTATATTGACCTGGAGCTTCCGACGCCACTCAAGGCAGTCCTCTCCGGAATGCTAGGGGTTTCGGACCCAACATCCCAGACAGCGTCCTGAGCGTCCCAACCATGCACCAGGTGAGAGTGTGTCCAGACGCGTGGCATCAAAGGGTGTTCCAGAGCGAACATGAGCCTCTCCGCGTGGTCGTCCCAGTCACTTTGGTCCGCCTCAGCGATGTACGCTCGGATACTTCGAACGACGGTCTGGACGGACCGCTCCTGTTGACCATTAGCTTGCGGACGATACACGAGAGTAACCTTGCTTGCTCCCCAAAGTTCTCGAAATCGCGTGAGAGACTTCGCTCATGAAGCGGGGGTCCTGATCATGTCTGACCATGGAGCTCGCCTCGAACCCCCGGAATACGCACTCCTCGTAGACTTCAGCCACGTCCTGAGCAGTGGTGGACCTCATGGGCTTACACATCACGAATCCGGAAAACGCGTCTGGGAACAGCAACAGGAAAGTGTTCCCACGTTCGGACTCCGGCATGTGAGTGACAAAGTCCATTGAGACAACTTCGAACGGACGTCGGGGCTCAATATTTCCGGGCGACGGTCCTCCGTTGGGCGGTCGTCCCTTGCCACTTGCACAGTCGACACACTCCTTGACACAGCGCTCAACATCGGCGTCCAGTAGAATTCCGAACGGAGTCTCTAGTACGTCCGGGTGACGCCTTGGTGACCACCTTGGAAATTAGTGCAGCATGTCTGGTCGCAGAGATTCCGGAATCACCAGTCTCGGCTCATCTACAAAGTCGCGAGGGCGGTCTCGAGTCGATCGTGCCAGACGGTATAACACATCCCGAGCATCTAACGCAAACAAGTCCGCCACCTTGGCAATCTTGCGGAGCCTTCTCGGCGAGAATCTGTCGATATCCTTTCAGGAACGCTTGATTTCGGTCAAGTAGGCATCCTGATTCTGGTGCGTCCGGATACGTCTCCACCGTTCGACCTGGTACTCGAGGGGACACATGGATCGCTGAGGTTCACCATCACCAGGAGGAGCAGTATCCTCAACTCCCGGATCCGGACGCACGACGTCCCTGGCACTGACCTTGTCACGCGGCGAAGACTCTTGCCGCACGAGAGACGGCGCGGACTGTGAGTCTGTAGCCCCTGCGTCAATTCCATCGGACCGAAGTCTCTGGACGCGGAGATGGGTCTCCGTCCAGGTGGACCAGCCTGGCTTCATCAGCTTTTCTGCGATCTTCGACCTCTTTTCCAGGTGAGTCCGCTCTTCGGAATCCTGAACGTCCAGGACCCTCCGAGCTCCAGCGCCTTCGGCGTCAGGTGATCCGGCAGCTTGGTTGTACTCGCGCAACATGGACCAGTCGCAACGTCCGGAACTTATCCTTCTGGACTTCACACTCAGCCAAGTGCTTCTGGAGGTTCGGCTGGTGACAGTTGGATACCTTGGACTTGTTGAATCACGATCCGAGAATCTCTCACAACCACCAAGTCTTCGACTTGACGGTCGAGCGCCATCTGGACTCCTTTCAGGAATCCATTATACTCCGTATTGCTATCCGCGTCGTCTAGAATAAAACCTCGGGCTTCGAGCACCTTCCAACCGGGGAGCTGCCAGAGAATACATCCGCAGCTTCCTCGTCGAGTCGACGTCTTGGCCGCACCATCGAAATTCAGGACGACGCCCTGATAGGTATCGTCGAGCATCTCTACACTGAGAACTGGCTCCTTGCGGACGAGTCCCTTCACAGGTATCAGTGCTTCTGCGACTTCGTCCAAATGTTCACGTGGGGTGATCCCAGCTCCCATGATAGCCGCCAGACCGTCTTCATCCTTCTGGACCTTCCGGACGGTGATGTCCCAGTGTGAGAGCATAACTCTCCACGGAACGTGCGTCCGTCGGCAGACTTCCTGGAGTATCCCCAGAAGACTGAGTGCCGAGTGTAGACTTCCAGACGACAACCCTCGAGAAGTGTTCGGAAGACTTGAAGGACTCTTAACACATCAATCACCTCCTTCTCAGCTATGTGATATCGGAACTCAGCGTCGTTGAGAACCCGTCCAGTTAACCGCACCGGTTGGATCTTCCCATCGTATTCCTGGCCGAGGACCGCACAAGCAGCCCAACGGTTGGCATGCGGGATGATCACGAACGGCTTTGTCCGGTCTGGATGCCGGAGCAGTGGGGTCGAAACGATCTTCTTCTTGAGAATCTCGAACGCAGCCTTGACCCTAGTGAGATCTCGCCCGGACTGCACTTGGTCGTCCGAAAGCTCGTACAAGACTGCAGTCACTACCGGAAAGCCTTCAATAAACTTATGATAGTAGTTCAGACTTCCAAGGAAAGACTGCACTCCTTTCAGAGTCTTCGGGAATGACAGGTCTTGAACTCCCTTAGCGATTTTCGGAACTGCCCGAATCCCCTCTGCACTAATTTCGTGTGACAGGTAAGGAATCGACAGCTTTCCATACTCACTTTTCGGGAGACTCACGGAAATGTTCCAGTAGCGCAGGCGGAATAGAAGAGCATTCAGATCCTCACAAAGCTTGTCCTAGGTGGGTGCGCCATGTGCGATGTCGTCAATGTACGAGCTTCGTCCCAAGACTGGGCCCATGCGGTCTGGAGCAGGGATGTTCCTCTGGAACACCGTCGCTGTATCCGTCAATGCCAACACTTGGCCTTCGGAATCACTCCTGGACGGGTCCAGACTCAGGAAGTCCAGAACATCTTGGTCCACCTCCGATTTTTCTTCCGGAGACAGTCTCACGAAACCCCACAGGCAGTTATTAATCACTGTCTGGTAGACGAGAGGGGCACTGTTGAGTCCAAACGGCATCCGAACCCACTGGAAGTACCCGAACGGACAGACGAAGGCCGAGATCAGCTTCGCACGCTCAGTCATCCGGATGGCCCAGAATCCACTCGCCATGTCCAGACTCAAACCACACATTGCACTCAAACCAATCAATAGATTGTCGATCAAAGGCAGAGGATAATTGGACAGTTGAATGAATCCATTCAACACTCGGTAGTCGATACACATCCGGATGTCCACGCCGTTCTTCTTCAGGACGATAACGATCGGAGAAGCCCACGGCGATTCGGAGTGTTCAATCAGCCCTGTCTCCAAAAGCTTCTTCACAACTCGTAGACCATCGCTATGTGTGGGCGATTGACCTCGGACGCTGAACAACTGGCTTGGCATCACCGACATCTAGATCACACCACACTCCGCGAGCCGGCGCGGGGGCAGCATTCCCGTCTCCCAAGAATATCTTGTGGTGATACCTCAGGTGCGTTCGAAGTTTCTCTTGTTTAGCTGAAGTAGTCCGTCCGGATTCTCCAACATCGGCCTTCTCGATATCACACCTTGGACTCAGCTCTTGGAGTTCCGGAAGCATGTCCAGTTCGTCGCGCAGCTGAGCCAGTAACTCACTACCTTCGTGTATGTACACGGCTGGTTCCAAGTTCAGCTCTTCCACTCATCTGCATGCACCGTTCGTACTCCACTTCAGCTCGGACCGGAATAGACATACGTTCAGGACTCCGTTCAATCTTCGATTCGACTTTGAGGGACTTCGGAACACTTGGTCAGACACTCATCGTCAAAACTGATCGCGTCAAAATCGTCCGAGTCAGACCAGAGTCTTCGTCCGGGCTCATTTCAGGATCTTCGATCGTCTCCGGCTGGACCTTTGCAACTTCAGACACCGGGCTCGCATTATC